>NC_142355.1:3932661-4232661 GCF_059441175.1 Urocampus carinirostris
GTTATTCAGTTTGACTGAACTATCTGACTGTTTTGTCGACGTTCCCATTGTAGCGCCTTATAATCCGGTGCGCCTTATGTATGTCAAAAATAGGACCAAAAACTATTTTTTCGGGGTGCGCCCTATAACCCGGTGCGCCATATAGTGCGGAAAATACGGTATATAAAAAGTCAATTCAATAAGAAAAGAAAGACATTTCAGCCATGCCATTTCCCCGGTTAAAATTCTGACCTATAGCAGAGTACACGTTATTAAAAAAATGTATCTTTATGGATGGGTTGTGGGCAATGTTCCATCTAAGCTGAGAGCTTTTCCGCGCACAAGAAAATCTAGCCAGCTCACAAAAATCAGGGCTCGAAATTGCTAAAGCGAATTAAGTCAAAGTTACAGTGCATGAAAGTGAAAATACAAGGGTATCCCTGCCGCTGTGTTCTAAATGTGGTATTTTGAAGTCAATGTCGAAGTAGAACAAAGTTGAGTAAAGTCAGTAGCGTTTTTCGAGAATTGGCTTCTTCGGCTCAGCTTATTCATATTTAGTTTCTTTTGCCTTTTATTAGCATAATGGTATTGGAGTAATCCAAAAGTAATTGAAAGTAATCCAGTTAAAGTAACCCTAACCCAACCCTGCCCGCAGGCCATATTTTGGCTGTTCTAAGAGTACCAAAGGCTCCTGAAGGTGGATCTGTTCTCCATTAGCAGTGATGCAGGGCTGCAGTTTCACCGGGGGCAAGAGATCTGGTTCAGGTTCGTAGTATCTCTTTAACTAATACAGACAAGAAATTGTTAAAAACTACATGAAAAAAATCTACAATGCTTTAAACCAGGGGTGTCAAACTCATTTTCGCTTTGGGGCCACATGGTAAAATAAAAATTAGTAAATTAATTCATGTAGTGTGACTTAGCTGTATGGCTAGGGATCTTCTGGAGGCTCACATTTAAAATAAGATTATTATTCTATCAGTCCTTCACTACGATTTAATCTCTTGTAGTGTTCATCAATTGTGCATTTGTAAAAGAAAAAACAAAAAAGGACAATTGAATTTATTTCCAATACAGTTTATTTAACTCTAGGAAACTCGTTTAAATTGGAGAGAGATAAAACAAAATAGCACACAAACACAAATTCACCAAATATCACTGCGGCACCAATGATAATAACAACAATAAAAATAAACACAATATATATTTAAAATAACAGTTATGATCTAATAATAGCAACAAGTTAACCATAGTTTTAAACGCAGTATTTCCAATCTCACTCATATCCCATTTTCTTGGTGCCGCAGTGATATTTGGTAACTAGTGGCATGATGACGTTGAGGG
Organism: Urocampus carinirostris; assembly: GCF_059441175.1. Lineage (NCBI taxonomy): Eukaryota > Metazoa > Chordata > Actinopteri > Syngnathiformes > Syngnathidae > Urocampus > Urocampus carinirostris. The sequence goes on from NC_142355.1 coordinate 3,933,985, forward strand.
ATGGGTATTACAAAGATTAGTGTATAAAATATGTGATTATTGTCATTATTATCATTTTGATATCTGACCTATGTAATAAGTATATCCAGGAGATTTTGTTGTATTAGACACAAGAGGAGAAGAGGATTTGTAAAATGTATTTAATAGGGAAGATAAAGGGGTAGGGAAAATAAGCATTTGCTTCTGACTACCCCTTTTCGAACATGTTATGTGACATTATTTTGTTGTTGACTCGTTGTTTTTGTCCTGTTTTTATTTTAATGTTTGAAATCAAGTTTTCATTCATTCAAACTTCAGGCCATTGTTTGGCTTGTTGCGGCTCACTTTTTCTCTTGTGCTTTTCTCAGCATTGTCTCGTGAGCCGCATTAAATCTGTTGGCAGGGCCTGATCTGGCCCCTGGCTATATGTTTGACACCCCTAATTTAAACAAAAACGGTCAGGGTGGTAGTCGCTCATACCTGGGAAAAGAGCGTCTGCATGATGGAACTTGCAAGTTGGGAGTTCCGACGAAGAACGTCATAAAATCCCTGAATCCCATGTAATAAAAAACAATATTAACATCTTCTGTCACACAAATCGGATATAACTACAGTGTTCTGGTTTGCCCGCTTCCCTCATTTTTGCTGGGGACGCATTGGGTCCAATCAACGTGCGTCCCCGGGACGCAACTTTTTTGACACAAAATTGTCATTATTACCCGAGAACCCTTTTTTTTCTCGCGGTTCGCGGTTCGAGTTTTCGTCTGCACGTCGATCTCAGCAAACGAGATCTCGTTGATTCGAGATGACGTCATTGTTGTGGTGCTTATCGTTGAGTGAAGGTTAAGTAGGCATACCTGTCAACCTGTACGTTTTTGCTGTACAAAGTACGTTTATTATGCATTTTAAGACTTGTACCACGTACGAGAAAATCTGTACGGAAAAAAGCAAATTTGTCAATGATGGGTACCATCCCGAATACATCGACTATCACGAAACGGCAAATCAATCAAGTCAAACGAATTCGAGTTGTGTAGTGAAAGTCCGTCTCTTTTTAGAGAACCGGCTTTTTCGGCTCAACTCATTAAAGAGAGCCGACTCTCAAACGGCTCACTTGCTTTGATGTATTATGTTATGAATTATTATGCTGTATAGAGAAGTTAAGAAAAAGTATAAAAGGAGAAAATGAAAAAAGACAGGTTTGTGGTGATCCCTTTAATCAGTATATTACTAAAAATGATTTAATGCAGAAAATGAATTAATAATTTGAATGAGAAAATGTATTATTCTACTTAATTATATTTGCATGTATTTTTTCCTTCTACAGTGAACGTCCAAGCGACTTCATTTATGAACTTTTTTTTTATAATAAACCTCATTCATGTCGAGCAAGACAGTTAGTAAAATATAGATTAATATAATTATTTCAGCAATATTATTTTGTATAATGTACAATATTGTGAACTGAAAAATCTGAAGTGATAACTGCTTTGTATTGCAATAAACTGTGATGATTAAAACTGAATGAATATATAGATTTATATTATATATTTGTCGCCGATTTACAATTTCAACCTCGATAACACTACATTTTGGGGACCCATAGATTTTTGTTGGGACCCATAGATTTTTGAGCATGCGAGTCCCCGGGACCCATCACTTTTCACAGGTCAAATGAACACTGATAACTATAATGCAACGTGATATTAGAAGTTTTAATTCAGGCTTGACCAATCAACTGTTGCAGAAAAAAACTCACCACTTAAGTCAATGTAATTCCATACCATCTTGCTCTCCATTTCAAAATGATGTTGAATATAGAACTGACAAAAACTAAATGGAAAAAAAAAATGCACAAACCTCATAGAGCATCAGGCGTACATCGGCCTGCTGGCCCAGGCAGCGGCGCAGGCTGCTTAAGATTTCAAGACAGAAGGATTCGTTGGCAGCCGCGTTATATCGAGAATGAACATCCACTTGGATCTGCTTGGAAAAAATCAAATATCATACGCCAGACTGAAGCATCACGCCGTGGTACTCAGGATGCTCTGCAGCAGTTTGGAAAGTCCTGCAGAGGATTATTAACACCGCCAAAAAGATCACAGGCTGCCCTCTGCCCATCCTGAATTACTCAACACAGCGCAGCAAAGATCTTTTTGAACTGCTGCCAAACAAACAGACTGACGGATAACTTTATCTCCAAAGCTATTAACACACTAAACTGGAGTGGTTGAATTACAGTTTTAAAGTGCAATGTGCCTATTCTAAGTGCAATACCCAGTTTATGAGTGCCTTATCTTGGCCAAGTGCAATATTTAAGCTATGTACAGTTTTTACTTTAGATGCTTTTGACTTAATTCTAATAGTTATTCAAGAAAAAGAAGAAGTGTCTTATTGTAGAAAAGTTCTTAATTTTATTAATTTTGTACTGTTAGAGGTTTCAGATTGTACTGTTTACTTATTTACTTTTTACTTAATTTCCATAATTTGGTGCAATGGAAGATTTTTCACTTGTCAGGTTGATTGTTACAGTTTCAAATGAAATTTCAACCGGTTTAAGTACAATATCATGGTTGTGTTTAGTTCTTATTTCAGATGTTAATACTTTATACTAGAGGTACACACACACGGGTGCACACATACACGTCTTCATATTGTATATTTTTTGCCAACTGGAGTGCAACCATAATCTGGATGAGTGCACTGCAGGAAAGAGGTCTAAATATAATGGAAGCTGGAGCTCTTGTTGGTGATAGGAAGGAGTGGAGATGTGTTGTGGAAGGATAGTGGGATTGTGGACGCGTTCTTAAGGATGGGCTGGGCACCCGTATGATGCGGCAGGGGTAAACCAGTGAAAGCTGTCGGGCCCTGCTGTTGAACAAAAGAGTGTGTTGTGTCACCCTGACCCGAGTGACATGGCCGCTTTCTGGTGTCCCGTTTCATCCGGAGGGACGAAAGCATGACCGACTTGGGTGCGGAGGTGCCTAACTTGTTTGGGTAATTGGGTTGGCCATGGTCCAAAAACTTTTGTGTGTGTTTTTTTGCTATTTTTTTCCCTTTTATTTTCTTTGTTATTGTATGTGTTTGTCTTGCTGTCGGTCACCCCTCTTGAGGGATATGACCAAGATAGATAGGTAGATGTCTAGATAGATGTCTAGATAGATAGATAGATAGATAGATAGATAGATAGATGTCTAGATAGATAGATAGATAGATAGATAGATAGATAGATAGATAGATAGATGTCTAGATAGATAGATAGATAAATAGATAGTTGTCTAGATAGATAGATAGATAGATAGACAGATAGATAGATGTCTAGATAGATAGATGTCTAGATAGATACAGTAGATAGATGTCTCGATGGATAGATAGATAGATGTCTAGATGGATAGATAGATAGATATGCAATGAAAATAAAGGTGATATCTGTGGAAGCAGGTACGTTACCAACCTGGCTGGAGGAGATTGTCTGGCTGCATTGGCTGGAGGCAAGGCTGCCCAGCACTTTGAAGTTCTTCAGCAGCAACAAGAAGCCAGTAACAGCAGACTTTCGGCCATCCAGTTGGCTACGGGTGGGGTGTAAAAAAAATAAAATAAATAGGGATATTCCGATCTGCCTTCTGTTACAGAATTCATTACAAATACATACTCCTCTTGGTTTAAATTTTATACCTTGAAAACATGGCCTTACGAAGAACCAGAATCAACGCATCCTTCATGGACATGCTGACTTTCAGTAGGGGCTACATGTCAAACAGCAACAACATTTTACATCTACATATGTTACGGGCTTTGCTGCATATTTCCAGGGTTGGGTAGGGTTACTTTAACTTGATTACTTTCAATTACTTTTGGATGACTCCAATACCAAATATGCTAATAAAAGACAAAAGAAACTAAATAGGAATAAAATGATGACTCACAACACGTGGTAAGCTTTCTCTCCTGGCTTTGATCTCTTTGATCTCCGGCAAAACGAACATAAAATGCGACAGAAACAAAATGAAAATAAATCCAAACAGCTTGCCAACATCATTTTTGCCGTTCCATGTATCCCATTACGACCCAAGCCTGCACAAAATTTAGTCATTTTATTCATATTTAGTTTCTTTTGTCTTTTATTAGCATATTTGGTATTGGAGTAATCCAAAAGTCATTGAAAGTAATCCAGTCAAAGTAACCCTACCCAACCCTGCATATTTCATACCTGGAGAGCTTTTAGCAAGCCCTGCACAGTGGGCAGTGGGAGGAAGGACAGGTAGTCGAATGTCTCTGTCACCTTGGAAGAGGACTCCAACAATATCATTGGAGCAGAAGTTACAATGTCTGAGAACAGTTCTGGGAACATAAACACAGAAATAAAATTGTTTTTAACTGACATTGATGTCTACAACTGTCAATACCAGTGTGTAGAGTATTCAATGATTGGTCATAATTCCGTTTTGTATGAACGATCAAACAATGTCACAACATGCGAAGTGAATACTGCGTTAATTAATATGTTATCCGACTGATACTGGTGGAATGTGAGGTTGGGCAGGGGGCGTTAGCTTGCATTTGCGCATCAAAGGTTGCCGTGACAACTCCACCAAGCGTAACCGGGAATATAATTTAGTCCATTTTGGCAGAAAAGTCCTTTTCTTGCTAGGAGTATTCTTTTGTTTATTTTCTTTCGTCGAATTGTTCGCTTCAACACACGTGTTTTCCTTGTCTCCGCGATCTTCCGAAGAATTTCTCCGCCGTTCTTTTGTGCCTGAATTATTGTCGTTGTCATCACTTTCTGGATTATGTTTCAACTCATTACTGACACTGAAGAAATTACCAATTTTGTTTTGATTTTCACCTTCTCTCGACGACAACCACCACATGAAATGAAATGAAATGAAATGAAATGAAATGAAAAAACAATGACGTGATCTTTTTGCCGAGATCGGCGTGCAGACGAAAACTTAAACTGCGGGACCATATCAACAATGGCGGATCTGCCTGACGAAAAGTTTGAAGTGCGGTAAATCTTAGTTAAAAAAAAAGTACCGTATTTTCCGCACTATAAGGCGCACCTAAAAGCCTTTATTTTTTTCAAAAGCTGACCATGCGCCTTATAATACAGTGCGCCTTATTCATGGATCAATATTAAGTTGCAAAGTCTTCCAACTAACTTGCATCCGCCGACTAGATTTTCCCCCGAACGCCAAGTAGTCCGCGGTGTATGCTGGGATTTATTTACTAGCGTTTCATTGGCTAACCAATGTGTCAATCATCATTTGAATCGATCACTATTGGCTAAAGTTATTCGGAGGTCAAGGGGAGGATCCTTTTTATCATTTACAGGCTGGCATAGGCTTAAGCTGCAAAACAAAGCCTGCAATTGGCCGAAAAAGATGTGTCAATCATCAGTTAAATCGATCACTATTGGCTAAAGTTATTCGGAGGTCAAGGGGCGGATCCTTTTTATCATTTACAGGCTGGCATAGGCTGAAGCGGCAAAACAAAGCCTGCAATTGGCCGAAAAAGATGAATGTGTATAGCACGTGGTTGACGGCATACAGAAAGCATTTTTTACTATTCTGTATTTGTATTTTATTCTTCTGGATTTACTAAACTCACGGATATAAGAGAACCATGGCCACATTATTATTGAACACAACGACTTTGGTGAGCTACTCTGGCTATATATTTTCCCTGTATCTTGTTTCAGACTGAACTTCATGTTTCTGTGATAAGCGGTGCAGATAATGGATTGAATGGAGTGTCTATTTTTAAATTAAACTCAATTCCAAGTGTTTATTGTCATATGCACAGTAAAGTTGCGAGCGAAAAAGAAAATGGAAACTAAGGAATGGTTGGCATTTCTTGAATCCCAAGACCTTAACCTTCCGAATGATGGAACGATGCATTTGAGTGACATCGTACGGACACCACATCCGCACGTGTCTACGACACGTATTTGCTTCTTTGCAAGCTTTGGGAATGTTAAGGGGTTATTCAGTTTGACTGAACTATCTGACTGTTTTGTCGACGTTCCCATTGTAGCGCCTTATAATCCGGTGCGTCTTATGTAAGTCAAATATAGGACCAAAAACTATTTTTTCGGGGTGCGCCCTATAATCTGGTGCGCTTTATAGTGCGGAAAATACGGTAATCGGGTAATAATGAAATTTTGTGTCAAAAAAGTTGCGTCCCCGGGGACGCACGTTGATTTGAGACTATGCGTCCCCAGCATCGCACCCTACCAGAACCAGAACACTGTACTAAAATAGAAACTCGTCCATCCTTCCATCTCACACTCTGTGGATTTGATCTACCCTACAGTACTTATATTTGAAAGAAAAATGGATACGCACTCAAGAAATCACTGAATGTTTTATATCTGAGGAAAATGAATTTTCCTGATATTCCAGACTCATTAACCTGCTTGGTGCAATTACAGTAATTGATGCCCTTTGCACCCACCTAATGGTACTTTTAACAGTAGCTCATGTACCACATGGAACCCTTCCTTCAATAATTGCAAGGGAATTTTGCTTTTTTTCTTGGTAGCCTTGGGGGTATGGCGCCCGCCCCGAGACTGGGAGGTTGCTGGTTCAAGCCTCGGCCGGGTCATACCTAAGACTTATAACATTGGTACTCATTGCCTCCCTGCTTGGCGCTCGGCATTAGGGGTTTGAATTGGGGGGTTTGGTCACCTAATGACTCTCAACACATCAGTTGGGTTGAGCGAGGGGGCTGGGAATCCCCTCCTTTGTATCAATCTCCCAGAAAGAGTCAGAAATGACTGTAGCCACCTTCCACTAGAGGGAATTGGCTCCGGTATGTATACATATATATATATATATATATATATATATATATATATATATATTGCTTTTTTCTTAAAATAATGAGTTAAGGTGTCTCACATGTGGGGAGTAACCCACTGCAACGGGTTAATTTGCTTCATTTTCTCTTTCTGGGTATGTAGAGGTACTGTTGTTTTTCTTTTGTTTTCTTCATTGTTGTTTTTTTGTGAATTGGGTTGGTTTGTTTTTATGTTATATTGTTGCCTTGGATGCTGTCATTTTATTGTACAAATTGAAATAACCTTGTGTTTGTATCCCTTGTGACCAAAAATCCCCCTCCCCAAAAAAAACAAGGCAATGCATTTTAGGGTGAGGTCCACTTGATAGTCACAACTTGATAATTTACAGAGATCCGCGACACAAACTGCATCTCAAAAAGATAAGAAACATGGGTACCCTTTGCCTTACCTAAAAAATGAGTGACAGGCGAGGCAGTCTTTGTGACTAGTCGATTTAGAACTTGCTCCAGAATCTCGCCTCGGATTGCTTCATGCATCTAACAGAAGGAAAATGTGAGTATAGTACAGTAAATGTTGGTTTGGTATGATAATAGAGGTTGCATACATACATTGCCACAGGGGTCTCAAAATCGCAGCCCGGTGGGCAATCACAGCAGGATGATAGTTTAAGGGCCCCACTTTTTAATTATATTAATTAAAAATACAATACCGATTAAAAAATGGGCAAAAATACATGAACTGTGAGATAAAAGAGCACGTTTTAAGGTACTTGTAGGTCAAGAAATGTACATTCAATTTACATAACAATAGACTTACCTAGAGGGAGCTAACATAATTGCTTGCTGTTTTGGTCCCCATAAAAACAAAAACCTCACAAAAGGCTGGCACAGAAAAAATGGGAAGAAAAATGGTGCGATTCGGTCACTTTGAGTCTTCGTAGTTTGTATTATTCATCGTGCTTTTAAGCACTCGTTGTCGTTGCGCTACAAATACCGGTCAAATAATAAGCACCGGTACTCTCCCATTAATGATCTGCATTTATATAGCGCTTTTCAAGTCAAGACTTCCCAAAGCGCTTTACAGTGTGCTTCACATTTCCCAATGGCGGCCGTGCAGCCATGTAAGGCGCCAACCCGCTTATTGGGGGCATTAGGGGTTCAGTGTCTTACCCAAGGACACTTCGACATGTAACACGGAGGAGCCGGGATTCGAACTGCGATCTCTAGATCCCAAGACGAGCGCTCTACCTCCTGAGCCACTGCCGCCCCCAAACAAATTATGGATTCATTTGTTTCTGATTGATTTGACTTTGTTTTTAATCCTGATATTTTTTTTTAAATTTTGTGTAGCAATTGAGAAAAAAAAAGATATTTGAGAACATTTTCTTGTGGAAAATCCAGTTCAGCCCAACCTCTTCCAGACCCTGGCTCTGGCGGCAACCATGTAAATAGAGTTTGAGACCCCTGCATTACAACATATATTACCTTAAATCCCAGTAGGAGAACCTGACCTCCAAGCTTACAAGCCAGGTGCGTAGGGGTCCGAGCCACACCAGCAGAACTTTCGGTGTTTTTTCCAAATGGTCCAGGTTTGGGTCCAAAGGTATCCAATAAAAAAAAGCCCAGCTGCACCAGGCCTTGGGTCACGTGATCCCAACCAAAGACACTGCACAGAAAGCCCGACCCATGCAATCATATTTGTTTGGTGACAAATATTTTTAGTACAGTGGAACCTCGGTTTTCGAACGCCTCTCAGTTCGAACAAATCGGTTCTCGACCCAAAATTTAGAGAAATTCTTGCTTCGCTGTTCGGTCAAATAATCGGAGTTCGAACGCCGGCACGCTGGGGTGCGATGCTGAGCGGCGTACGGGTGTAGATCGTGTAGATTGCCCCCACCCCTCGTGAAGAACTGTTATCACGTGCGGACGTGTTTCGTTTTGCTTTCGTTTTTAATATCGGTGAACGGAGTGTTTTAACCCCTAATTATGCCTCCGAAGAAGGTCGGTGCAAGCAGCAAAGTTGCTACAGGTGAAAAAAGAAAAGTAGTGCGTACAACTATTGCATTTAAGAAAGAAATAATAGCAAAATATGAAGCAGGTGTGCGAGTGTCTGATCTTGCTAGGGAATATTGCATGCGCCTTCTGCTGACCACCACAAAGGTAAGAAATCCTATTCATAATTATTTTCTTTATCTTTTTTTTATTTTTACACGTTCGTGTTAGCGTAATCTTTCGTACAGAAGATTACGATAACGCGAACGTACGATTAGCCTGGGTTAGCTTTGTTTACGTAAAACATTCAGGGTGTTGTAACGGAGCCCCATTTCCAATGAAGCGCTTGCCACTTGTTGTGGAGACCAGGGTGCTAAATGACGTGTAAACGACCTGATTCTTTTATTTTTACACGTTCATGTTAGCGTAATCTTCCGTACGAAAGATTATGCTAACGTGAACGTACGATTAGCCTGGGTTAGCTTTGTTTACGTAAAACATTCAGGGTGTTGTAACGGAGCCCCATTTCCAATGAAGCGCTAGCCACTTGTTGTGGAGACCAGGGTGCTAAATGACGTGTAAACGACCTGATTCTTTTATTTTTACACGTTCATGTTAGCGTAATCTTCCGTATGAAAGATTATGCTAACGCGAACGTAAGATTAGCCTGGGTTACCTTCATGTTTACGTTCATGGTAAACATTCAGGGTGTTGGAACGGATTAAAAATGATGGGATACTTTTAATGGGAAAAACGATTTCGGTGATTGAACAAATCGGTTTTCGAACAGGGTTCTGGAACGGATTATGGTCGAGAACAGAGGTTCCACTGTACTCCATTCCACAAAATTAGAATATAAAACACATGCTAATGAGCACTTGATGTGTAGGTGATAACGGCTCACACCTGCTCTTCACAGTTTCCATTATCATCTCTGCGATTCTACATTGATCCGGCTGAAGGTCCTGCAGGAACTTGGACCCCTGGAGCAGCTGCTCATCTTTGAAGCTCCTGATGATTGCCATCTTGAAAAGTTCAAACACCTACCGAATAAAAGATAATGGATAAGCAAGAGGCAGCTGAAGATAAATTTAAAAAGGCATCATGGGTATTTTTTACCTGCTCCTCATAGCGCTGGATGCGTGCCACAGAGAGCAATAGGGCCACGCTGAAAGGGCAAAGGGCTCCATTTGATACCTGGTCAGAAGGAATCAAAAAGGAAGAATTTGTCAATTTTATAATTATTTTTTTGTTGTAGTGTGAATTCAACAAATAATATATTTTTTTTTGGTTAAAAAAAAAAAAAGAAATACCGTCAAATCCGGACTATAGAGCGCACCCGATTATAAGCCGCACCCACCACAATTTAAGAGGATAACCGCTTATGTACTTAGACAAGCCGCACCTGTATATAGGCCGCATGCGCACACATCAAAACATGTAACACAAGCACAAAATTAACCCAAACCCGACTTTGAATCCCGCGACTGTAACTGAATATATAGTACACAGTCCAATAACCACTGCCGGCAAATTGAACGGAAAATGATACCGGTACTTAACGTTTGATGCAGACCAGCAGAGTCCGGGTACCCGTTGAAACTAATCCAAGGAAAAAAAGTCTATATTTCCAAAGGTAAGGGTGGGAAAAATATATATCCACTATTGTCCGCCGCGACAACAGGTCTCACTCACCTTTACCCCACTTCCCGTCAGCCCGCGTTTGCTCCGCCCCTCTTTTTTAATTCGCAAAACATATCAGAATAAGTGTCTCAAATAAATACATTACAAAAATATACAGCTGCAAATATTATACATGGTTACACATATTTAAAAAGAAAGACGGTACACCAAGAGAGTTTTCAAAGCTTTAATAATAATATTATAACTTTCATCCCAAACCGTGCCTGTGAAGGGTAGCAAAACGCTACAAGAAACACGCTCGCAACACAGTACACGGATTTGTTGAAAAAACATACTGTGCTTGTAATAATCACGGTAAAACGTCCTCATCTTCCTCCTTATAACTGATGTCATCGAGGTCGTCTTCCCCAGTATGGGATAGAGACTATGTCATGTAGACGTCGTCCCACGCTCCCATATTCAAAAACACGCTAGCAGTAGCTCTGTTTTCTTCTTTATCGGGCTGCTCGATTGCAATTAGCTTGAAAGCTGCGATCATGTGCCTTTCTCATTGCAATTTGCATGATGAGGATATGTCTACGCTAATTTAATTTGTGCAGAAGCTAAGAAGTTGCAGTCTTCCTCGGCGCATATATTCCACCGGTCTAAATCTTACCTTTTGTACTCGAGCGCCGCTGGCGGCTGTGAGAAAAATTGCATAAATTGGCCGCATCACTGAATAAGCCCCAGGGTTGAAGGTTTGGGGAAAAAAGTAGCGGCTTATAGTCCGGAATTTACGGTAGCTTGTGTTACACAAGGGGAAATGCTCCTTTTGTTTAATTTAAACATTGCATGAGTAGACCTTAGACCTGAAATTTTACTGTAATAGTGTGTTCTTTATGCTCAATGCCCAAGCCCAATTGGAAATAATTGTTTTTTTAAATTATTTTTTAGACCTTTTTGCCTTTTTGCTATTGCCACAAACTTTTTCCTTCTTTTTCCCTGTTTATTTCTATTTTTCTTTTAATTCCTTTAACAAAAATCTCATTGTGTTTATTTTTTCCTAGCTGTTACTTTTTTCTTTTGGTTCTCGATTTATTTTTTTCCTTTGTTTCTTTCTTTTCCTTTTTCTCTTCCTTCTGTTTCTTTTTTTCCTCAGCTTTTCACTACTTTTGGTATTTTTTCCTTTTTTGTTCTATTCCCCCCTTCCTTTAAGTCATTTTGTGCATAGTTTTACATAATATTTGGTCATGTTGGGATTAAAGAAGCAAAAACCTGAAGAGCCGTTTGGAACCTGAAAGAGCCGGTTGTTTTTAGTGAGCCAAGCCGAAGAAGCCGGTTCTCGAAAAACTCTACTGACTTTACTCAACTTCGTTCTACTTCGACCTTGACTTCAAAATACCGCATATAGAACATAACGTCAGGGGAACCCGTGTATTTTTACCTTCATGCACTGTAACTTTGACTCAATTCGCTTCTGAATTAGCAAATTCGAGCCCTGATTTTTGTGGGCTGGCTAGATTTTCTTGTGCGCGGAAAAGCTCCGGGTAGTGCGCAATTGCGCACACACGCAGCTTAGAGGGAACGTTAATGCCGACCCCCTGATTTCAGCATTTTATAGTTCCAAATTTGGCCTATATGGAAGTATCTAAGGTAAATAAATAGATAAAATATCACTCAGTTATAAGAATCGTAAAGTACCTTGATGCTTTTAAGAAATTCTCTTCCAAGTTCGTGGTCAAGTCTCACAGCAAAAACAATATGGAGGATGACAGTGCCCTCTACGTGCCTCAACTGGTCCTGTGGAATAGACTGAACTTCCAAATCGGAGTTCCTAATCAGATACACGAGAGAAAAAATTGAATTAAAACACACTGATTCTTCTACATCAGGGGTCAGCAACCTTTTCAGTGTAGAGTGTCACTTTTTGAATATCCAACAGAGCTGTCATTTTACACCAGTCCAAATATACAACATGGATATAGATTTTAATCGTATAACTCAGTGTTTTTCAAGCCTTTTTGAAGCAAAGTACACTTTGATTTATAAAAAAGTTCCGAGGCACACCGTCCGTCGAAAATGTTTGAAAATGAAGTGATGTGAAATATTTCACTGTACAACCCATAAGCAGATACTTAGTATATAAAAAGAAAATAATACTTAGAATAAAAAAGAATGATGACGAATAGTGTCAAATCAACGTGCGTATCCGGGACGCAACTTTTTCGACACAAAATTGACATTATTACCCGATTACTTTTTTTTTAACAAAGATTTGTCGCACTCCAAACTTTTCGTCAGGCAGATCCGCCATTGTTGTTTTGGTCTCGCGGTTCGAGATTTCGTCTGCACGCCGATCTCGGCAAACGAGATCTCGTTGCTCCGAGATGACGTCATTGTTGTGGTGGTTGTTGTCGGGTGAAAGAGAAGTATGCCTCCGAAAAAACAGTTCGTATTAGGTGAAAATCAACACAAAATTGTTCATTTCTTCAGTGTCAATAATAAGTCGAAACATAATGCAGATAGTAATAACAAAGACCTATAATTCCAGCACAAAAGAACGGCGGAGAAATTCTTCAGAAGATTGCGGAGGCAAGGAATACACGTGTTGAAGCGAACGATTTGATGAAAGAAAATAAACAAAAGAATACTCCTAGCAAGAAAAGGACTTTTCTGCCAAAATGGACTCAATTATATTCCTGGTGACGCTATGAGGAGGATGATAATGGATTGTACCTTGAGAAGGCATTAGAACTGTGGCGGGACAGCAAGCCACAAAGAATATACGAACTGAAAATCTGAAGTGATAACTGCTTTGTATTACCAATTAACTGTGATAATTAAAACTGCATGAATATATATATAGACTAATATTTCAGCAATATTATTTTGTATAATGTACAATATTGTTGTGAACTGAAAAATCTTGAAGTGATAACTGATTTGTATTACCTATAAACTGTGATGATTAAAACGTAATAAATATATAGATTTATATTAAATATTTGTCGCCGATTTACAATTTCAACCTCAATAACACTAAATTTTGGGGAGCCATAGATCTCTGTTGGGACCCATAGATTTTTGAGCATGCGAGTCCCCGGGACCCATCACTTTTCAAAGGTCAAATGAACACTGTGCCAGCAGTGGCACGCGTGTCATAGGTTGCCGACCCCTGTTCTACATGGTCCGTGTCACTTAAAAGGAAAAAAATCACCCACTGTCCGTCTTTTTGCTCCTCTTGGTGGTGAAGGTCTTGCTGTTTAAAATAACTGACGATGCCATCCAGCACCTGTTTCTTGCAGCCCTAAAGAGAAAAATAAGAATAAGAAGAAGAATAAGAAGAAGAAGAACAAGAAGAAGAAGAAGGACAAGAAGAACAAGAAGAAGAAGAAGGACAAGAAGAACAAGAGCAAGAAGAAGAACAAGAAGAACAACAAGAACAACAAGAAGAACAACAAGAAGAAGAACAAGAACAAGAAGAAGAACAAGAACAAGAACAAGAACAAGAAGAAGAAGAACAAGAAGAAGAAGAAGGACAAGAAGAACAAGAGCAAGAAGAAGAACAAGAAGAACAACAAGAACAACAAGAAGAACAACAAGAAGAAGAACAAGAACAAGAAGAAGAACAAGAAGAAGAAGAACAAGAACAAGAAGAACAAGAACAAGAAGAACAAGAGGAGGAGAAAAAGGGCGCAAAACCGACATTTTTAGACGAAAAGGGCAACTTCATTGCAAAGCATGCCTGCAAACTCACCTTTGCCGATAACAAGAGCAACTGATAAACCAGTGGCGGGATCTCCTGCAGGTCCATCTTGGTGAACATACGGAGAACTTTCTCCACCACAAATCGCAGTTCATCTGATGACAAGGGCACGTCCCTACAAAAAATCAGGATTGTCAAATGTCAGGGACCTTGAAAATGCTGGCAAGCATCGCTAAAGTGGAAAAACTCAGTCCCTTACCTAAACATTGTGGTCAGATGGATAACACATTGGGAGTCCCATCTGAAATATTCATAGAAAGATTATACCTGTCAAGCTCCAGGGCTCCATACCCTTACAAACTGTCGTATTTTCCCTTACAAAATACAAAATAAATCGTACACCATATTTTTTTTCCAAACGTGTTTATTTATGTAGTTTAACATGGTATGTTGGTACATGTGTTTCGTTATCTCATCTCATCTCATTAGCTGCACCGCTTATCCTCAGTAGGGTCGCGGGGGTGCTGGAGCCCATCCCAGCAATCATCGGGCAGTGGGCAGGGGACACCCTGGACTGGTCTCCAGCCAATCGCAGGGCACACGGGGACAGACAACTCACTCGCTCAGTCACACCTAGGGACAATTTGGACCGGTCAATTCACCTGAAATGCATGTTTTTGGAATGCGGGAGGAAACCGGAGTGCCCGGAGGAAACCCACGCAAGCACGGGGAGAACATACAAACTCCGCACAGTAAGTCCGGTAGCTGGATTTGAACCCACACAGGAGGTTCCCAAGACCTTAGAACTCTGCCACACACGCGCTAACCACTGCGCCGCCATGCTGCCCACATGAAAATATAATTAAGTAGAATTTTCTTATTCAATTATTAATTCATTTTCTGCATTAAATTATTGTTGGTAATATACTGATTAAAGGGATAACCACAAACCTGTCTTTTTTCATTTTCTCCTTTTATACTTCCTTTTTGTCTTAACTTCCTTATACAACGATAATGATTCGTAATATAATGCGTCAAAGCAAGTGAGCCGTTTGAGAGGCGGCTCTCTTTAATGAGTTGAGCCGAAAAAGCCGGTTCTCTAAAAAGACACAGACTTCCTTTCACTACACAACTACCACGGAATGATGCATGATGGGAAATCCCCAGGCGGCAGACGCATGGGCACAGTAGCATCAAACCGCTCGCTTCGTTTGAAACGAAAAAAAAACGATACCGAGATAGAGGATACCGCGGCGAACTCGTTTAACTTGATTGGTTTGCCGTTTCGTCATAGTCGGTGTATACCGGATGGTACCCATCATTGACAAATTTGCGTTTTTCCGTACAGATTTTCTCGTACGTCGTACACGTCTTAAAATGCATCATAAACGGACTTTGTACGGCAAAACCGGACAGGTTGACAGGTATGAAAGATGGAGGGAGGTTAAAACTCAAGTGCAAGTAAATATTGTTAAGTTTTCACTAGTTTTATAAAATAGAATCCAATTGCCACTGATGCTTAATATGATAGCATGCTGATTTAGAATGGAAAAAAGGTTTAAAGGGACACTGTAATATTTGACCTAAAGATATTGCTGAATTATGTAATGCAGGGGTCTCCAACAGTGAGCTTATTAGTGCAAAGGGCACCCAGATTGATTTGCATTTATAAAATAACAACTTATCATGTTATTACTATGTTATTACCAGGGTAATTATTGAAAGTAGGGTTAAATAGACAAAGTCAACCACCCCAAAAACTTTTTTTTACTAGAAAATCACAAAGCCCCAGCTTTTTTAAAATCATTTGGGGGAATCTTAATGCCAGCGGGCACAATTTTGGAGACCCAGCCAAAAACGAGTGCTACAAAGCACAAGGAGGAAAATAAAAACTATGGAAATTCATATTGACCAAACCACACCAATTTATTCTCATTTTTAGTCTAGCCTTTCACAAAGTCTTTTTTTTCCGAGGTACTGTTAGCAGCAAGATGAAGGAAAATCATGTCAGCTCCTTCTAGGTTATGTTGAACAAATATAAAGTTTTTGACCTTCAGGTTTCTAAGAAAAATTTAGGTTTTTATGATAGTTAATGGGCAGCACGGCGGTGCAGTGGTTAGCGCGTGAGCAGCACAGTTCTGAGGTCGTGAGAGCAAACCTCCTGTAAGGAGTTTGCATGTTCTCCCCGTGCTTTGCGTGGGTTTCCTCCCACATTCCAAAAAAATGGATGTCAGATTAATTGGCCGGTCCAAATTGTCCCTAGGTATGAACGAGCGAGCAAATTGTCTGTCCCTGTGTGCCCTGCGACTGGCTGGGAACCAGTTCAGGGTGTCCCCTGCCCACTGCCCGAGGATAGCTGGGATGGGCTCCAGCACCCCCACGACCCTACTGAGGATAAGCAGTGCAGATAATGGAAGAATTATCGTACTAATGTTTTTCTTTAAGTACTGGTATTCATAGGTCAAAAAATGTGTATTTCTTTTTCATAGCAGAATCTATACCTAGTTGTCGCCGCCATGTTTATTTTACATCTTGCTGCTACGCTGTGCTCATTTTGCTTTAGTTTTTATTCGCGTTACGACAGGTATGTCCAAAGTCCAGCCCGAATGCCAGTTACATTCCGTGATCAAATTTTTACTGTCCTGCGGCCTCTGTCATAAAATTAATAATATGTGGCCCGCCAGTTATGCTGACCGTGGTACAAAATAAATTTTGTACCAAATAATAAATCAATCATCATTTCACCAGATGATGGCAGTAGCCCTTTCGCCACCTTGTCCTTGGATTTCTGAGAGAAATTTTGCCCACACCATCTCTGACATGGTGACTGAAAATGAAAAAAAGGAAATCTGACTGTGAGGGCCACCGCTTCCACGACAAGTAAAAATTGGATAATTTTGCAGATAATGGATGGATGGGTCATAGTTCATGTATATTTGCTCATCATTCCAATCAATTTTGGGTTTTTTCTAATGAATTGAGTTTTTTATCCACTAGTAGTAAATAAGTAGTAGTAGTAGATAAATTGAATATGATTTGTCAAAAAATGGAAATCACCTGCTTGAGCAGAGGCTGTTGATAAACTGTTTCTTGTACTGTTCACCACTGAGCTCACCTGTAATAGAAAATAAAAATAAAAAAGTAGAATGGCAAATCTGTTTACTGTGCCTTAATACGATAAATCCAACAGGGGTACAAACCTTTGCCATAGGACAATCGGTCACACACCGTCATGGCAGTGAGTACAGTAGGAAATAGCTCCAAGGACTTGCCATTGCCGATTTTCCCGGCCTTGATTTCTTCAACAAAAAGCTCAGCTAGTTGTACAAGAGAGGGCCCGACCAGAGTGTGTGTCTGCATTTACAAATAAGTGGGAAAAATGCACAAGAGATAAACACATTGAAAATTAAAAACACAATCAATTTCTTTCCATTGTCTTATTCTGTAGTACTTATATTCCTAGTTTGTCTTCAAAATGACCCATACTGTCTTTTTTTAAGAAGAATAGATTCAGATATATAGTTTTTGTGTGACTTCACACGCATACCCCGATGTAGACAGTCAGCCATGTTTCCGAGGGCGAGAGAAGAAACAGGGTCCGTACACCATTTTCACAATGAAATTCAAGCACTTTCTAAGGGCTTTCAAAGACAAAATTTCCAATTTCTCCAGTTCCATTAAAAGAAGAAATCCCATGTGAATCTTGTATTTTGCAGTTCCACAAATATACCGTAAATTCCGGACTATAGAGCGCACCTGATTATAAGCCGCACCCACCACATTATAAGAGGATAACCGCTTTTGTACTTGCACAAGCCGCACCTGTATATGAGCCGCATGCGCCCAACACAATTACATAACTAACCCAAACCCTACTTTGAGTCCCGCGATTTTAACTGAATATAAAGTACACAGTTCAAAAACCACAGCCGTCAAATTGAACGGAAAATGATACCGGTAGTTAAGATTTGATGCAGACCTGCAGAGTCCAGGTCCCGTTAAAAGTAATCCAAGGAAAAAAAGTGTATATTTCCAAAGGTAAAGGTGGGAAAAATATATATCCACTATTGTCTGCCGTGTCCACAAACACTCACCTTTACCGGTCCCCACTTCCCGTCTGTTATGCCCCTTCTTTTTAATTGGTCAGTGCAAGACTTATCAGAATAAGGGTCCAAAATAAATACAAATAAATACATTACAAAAATATACAGTTGCAAACACATATTATACATGGTTACACATATTTACAAAGAAAGACGGTACACCGAGAGAGTTTTCAAAGCTTTAATAATAATATTATAACTTTCATCCCAAACCGTGCCTGTGAAGGGTAGCAAAACGCTACTAAGAACACGCTTGCATTACAGTTAACGGACCTGTTAAAAAAACATACCGTACATCTAGAAATTAAGGTTAACCGTTCTCATCTTCCTCCCTATACTTGTCGTCTTCAAAGTCGAAAAAAGTAGCGGCTTATAGTCCGGAATTTACGGTATCCGATATAAAGAGTATATATGATTTTTAGATTTTGAGCAAATTGGAAATATTTGTGGATCTGAACATTACGCGTTGAAGGATTTTATACATTTGACTATAAGGGATTTTGTACGATCAAATACAAATTACATTTATCGAGTGCAATGAAGATTTTCACTGAGTGAGCTTCAGGTCACGCCGTTCCGAATGCGAATGTTTTGTTTAGTTCTGTTGATAACAGGACTCTGACACAGAAAGCCAGACGCACAAGGACAGACATCGCGACGCTCTTCTTCAAGATGGTGGGGCCACGTGGGGGCTGTCCTCTGGCCCGCCCATGGGAGCAGCCGACACGCCAGCTTGGGAGAAAGGCGTGGGCAGAGGAAGCGAGGGAGAAGATCGAGTGAGAACGAGAGAGGAGGGTCGACGAAGACTCGAGCGACACTAATTCGGCTAATTCGATGGAGTTAACTTAGTTAATATGTTTAAGAAATGAAATCTGCCACCGTGTGAAAATGTCGGCTATTCTTTTCCATCTTTTCCCAAAAAGAAACGAGCACGCATTGTTATGACAGAATGTATGTTGTGTTTGGTTAATGGAGTCAGATAACTAATTCGAGCAATTTTGGTAAACTGTATATTTTAATATTTGATTCCTAACAGCGTGTAAAATGTTTAGAGTCAAATCTCTCCTCATATTAGGTGTGGGGTATAAATGACGGCAATATGTTGCTTGCATTTTCCGTCGCAGGAGGTTACTACTAGAAAACGCTGCCCTAATTTTTTGCATGCCTCCTAATAAATGTCCAGAATTGATACATAATCCTTGGACTACAAACGTTTCATCCTGCACTGAGAAAGTCGAGCATGCATCTGTCCTCTTGGGCACAACCCACAGGGGGCGATGACCAATGTTCCCTGTCATTTTCCAGGGGGTCTGAGCGTTCACACAAAGTCGGTGAGCAACGCTTGAAACAACCGTGAGCAACGGCAATCCCAAGTGTGGCAACTAAATCATTATCAAACATGTCCAAAACTTGACATCAAGTTACATTTAGCTGAGTTTTCGGCAATGCAAAAAAAAATTCACTTTTCAATGAATTGACTAATGTATTATTGCAAAGGTTTTACGGCCTACAAACGTAATTTGTTTTTACAATTCTTTCACAGGATTTTCTTTTTTTTTCCCCTGCTATCTTTTGACATATAATACTAACATTTTGGGGGGCTTATGTAGTCGGTTGCAAGATACAGAACTGTATTTAATCACATTTTTTTAGTGGAAGTACAATGTTGGCAACAAGATTGACTTGGTATAATTGGAAATAATTTGAATGCAATACAAACTTTTTCTTCTTTTTCCCTGTTTTTTTTCTATTTTTCTTTCAATTCCTTTAAAAAATCTCATTGTGTTTATTTTTCCTAGCTGTTACTTTTTTCTTTTTGTTCTCCATTTACTTTTTTTCCTTTGTTTCTTTCTTTTCTTTTTTTCTGGCTTTTTTCTGAATTTTTCCTTCTTTTTTTTCTTCCTTTTGTTCATTTTTTCTCAGCTTTTCACTACTTTTTCATTCTGGTATTTTTTTCTTTTTTTATTTCTATCCCCCCTTCCTTTAAGTCATTTTGTGCACAATTTTACATAATATTTGGCCGTGTAGGGATTAAAGAAGCAAAAACAACCTGAAGAGCCGTTTGGGACCCGAAAGAGCCGGTTCTCTTTAGTGAGCCGAGCTGAAGAAGCCGTTTCTCGAAAAACTGACTACTACTGACTTTACTTTTCAACTTCGTTCGACATTGACTTCAAAATACCGCATTTAGAACACAACGTCAGGGGAACCCGTGTATTTTGACCTTCATGCACTGTAACTTTGACTTAATTCGCTTCTTAATTAGCAATTTCGAGCCCTGATTTTTGTGCGCTGGCTAGATTTTCTTGTGCGCTGAGAATGTGCAGGCAGTGTGGAAAATGGAGTGGGGAAGGGGGAGAGCTGTGCTAGGAATCAAATGGACTAACCATTTCAAGGCAGTGGAGTATTTCTGACACTGTGTTGTTTCCTTTTTCATATTTTAGCTAACATTTTTCACTATATGTAAGCCTATTCTGTTTTGAAATTGCTACCCTTTTGGGGCATGCTTGGGTTACATTTGGGGGTGCTTGAGCACCCCCCGAAACAGGCTGCTTACGTCCATGATAGCCACCACTACTCAGGTTGCCCGGATGCCGATCATATTATTATGAACTATCATACATACCTGTCAACCTGTACGTTTTTGCCGTACAAAGTACGTTTATTATTCATTTTAAGACGTGTACGGCATACAAGAAAATCTGTACGGAAAAACGCAAATTTGTCAATGATGGTTACCATCCGGTATACACCGACTATCACGAAACTGCAAATCAATCAAGTCAAACGAGTTCGCCGTGGTAGCCTCTATCTCGGTATAGTTTTGTTTTTTTTTTCAAACGAAGCGAGCTGTTTGATGCTACTGTGTGCATGCATCTGCCGCCTGGGGATTTCCCATCATGCATCATTCAGTGGTAGTTGTGTAGTGAAAGGAAGTCCGTCTCTTTTTAGAGAACCGGCTTTTTCGGCTCAACTCATTCAAGAGAGCCGGGTCTTAAACGGCTCATTTGCTTTGATGCATTATATTACGAATTATTATGTTGTACAAAGAAGTTAAGAAAAAAAGGAAGTATAAAAGGAGAAAATGAAAAAATTAATAATTGAATAAGAAAATTCTACTTAATTCTATTTGCATGTATTTTTTTCCTTCTACAGTGAAGGTCCAAGCTACTTAATTTTTGAACTTTTTTTTATAATAAACCTCATTCATATCGAGCAACTCAGGATCTCACAACAAAATGTTCATTAACGATATACTGTAAATTCCGGACTATAGAGCGCACCTGATTATAAGCCGCACCCACCACATTTTAAGAGGAAAACCGATTTTGTACATCCACAAGCCGCACCTGTAAATAAGTCGCATGCAAACACATTTAAACATGTAACACAAAATTAACCCCAACCCGACTTCAAGTCCCGCGATTGAAACTAAATGTCCTTCATTAAGGTCCAAGTTCCAAGAATCACAGCCGGCGAAATGAACGGAAAATGACACCGGTACTTAAGGTTTGATGCAGACCTGCAGAGTACGGGTCCCGTTGAATATAACCCAAGGAAAAAAGTGTATATTTCCAAAGGTAAGGGTGGGAAAAATATATCAGATGAACATATTTACTCACGCAACTTTTTTTTCTCTAACCAACTTTTTATCCCCTCTTCTTTCCTTGTCTGTCCCTCACCTTTAGCGGTCCCCACTTAAACACGGCACCCCGCGTTTGTTGCGCCCCCTCATTTTTCGTTCACTTGCAAAACATATCAGAATAAGTCTCTAAAATAAATATATTACAATATACAGTTGCAAATACATATTATACATGGGTTACACATATTTACAAAGAAAGACGGTACACCGAGAGAGTTTTCAAAGCTTTAATAATAATACTATAGCTTTGACAGGGCAGTTAATGGTACCAACACTCGAGCGCCGCTGGCGGCCGTTAGAAAAAGTACATAAATTGGCCGCATCACTGAATAAGCCGCAGGGTTGAATGTTAGGGAAAAAAGTAGCGGCTTATAGTCCGGAATTTACGGTATATGATATAACGAAACACATGTACAATATAACTACATAAATAAACACGTTTGAAAAAAAATATGATGTAAGATTATTTTGTAAGGGAAAATACGACAGTTTGCAAGGGCATGGAGCCCTGGAGCGCGACAGGTATGACTATCGATAATACCTGCATAGGTTTTTCTTTTACCTCAAGCATGAGCAAGCCAATGATATCAGCTGCAACTTCACTCCGTAGGTCGCCAGACTCGCAGAGGGGGATGCAATGTTGATAGAGAAGCAATCGGCGTCCGGACCCTTCGTTGGAGGCCGGTGGCGAGGCTAAAATAACACGAGGCATCTTTTGAGTTTTTTAGCAACATGGCAACACATCCAAAAACAAAATAGTGAAGGTCATACAAGGGCAAATTACAACTGGAACAAGTACAAGTTTACTACCTTTAAAGATGGCTTTAATAACTGGGACAATCGTCTTTCCCTTTAGTGCTCCGCTTGTAATCAGCGAAGTCAACTTATAAACAAACAAAAAATGTATTTTCACATCAACTGAGCATGACATATAGACTCAGGGTTGGGTAGGGTTACTTTAACTGGATTACTTTCAATTGCTTTTGGATTACTCCACTACCAAACATGCTAATAAAAGACAAAAGAAACTAAATATGAATAAAATAACTCAATTTTGTGCAGGCTTGGGGAGTAACGGAACACATGGAACGGCAAAAACGATGTTGACAAGCTGTTTGGATTTATTTTCATTTTGTTTCTGTCGCATTTTATGTTCGTTTTGCCGGAGATCAAAGCCAGGAGAGAAAGCTTACCACGTGTTGTGAGTCATCATTTTATTCAGATTTAGTTTCCTTTGTCTTTTATTAGCATATTTGGTATTGGAGTAATCCAAAAGTAATTGAAAGTACAGTAATCAAGTTAAAGTAACTCTACCCAACCCTGCTTATAGCAATAATAGCTGCTCGTATGTCAAGACGGGTTACCTTGCTGTCATTAAGGGAGGACAGATATTTTTGGAGCTCTCCCAAATTGTCGCCATCTAATAAGGATATAATTCTGTCGATTTCTGTCATCATGGTAGAAGGGAAGTGAAGAAATTCGCCAATGTAAAGAGTTCTTTACTCTCACGATCTTCTTCCTTGCAGGAGCATATTTCCCGCCAGGAGCAAGCACTTCCGCTTCTGGTTACGTTGGTTGCCACGTCAGTTGTCGGTGTCCTGCAAACATCATTTTTTAAGTATGATTACTGTAATTTATACCGGAAAACAATGAAAATGTCCACATTTCATATTTTTTGTCATATGTTAAGGAGGACATGTCTAACCGTTAAGATTTAAGGCGGTATCACCGTAGACTATCGGGCCAGTGGCGCAATGGATAACGCGTCTGACTACGGATCAGAAGATTCTAGGTTCGACTCCTGGCTGGCTCGTAACTTTTTCCTCCACCAAAACAACTTTGACGTCCAAATTCCAACTAAAGGTGAAAATTCTGCATAACAGTACTTTTAGATAGATAGATAGACTAATACTTTAATCATCCCCGCAGGGAAATTCACAATTGAGAATTTACATTAAAATGTACCGTTTACCAAATTGTTTGAATTACCGGTAGTTATCTGTCTCCATTAACCAAACACAACTACATTTACCCAACAATTTATGCGCGCTCGTTATCTGACGGAAAAGATGAACAGGAAGGCCTACATTTCCACACGGGGGCAGATTTAATTTCATTAATGATATAACTAAGTGTACTCCATCAAAAACGGCCGAATTAGTGTTGTTGGAGTCCCTGGGAAGCCCTCTTTTGAAGTCCTTTAGCTCTCTCCTTATTGGCCATCTTCTCCCCGCATAATGGTGTGCCGACTCCTCCCATGGGCGGGCCAATGAAGCCCCCTGGGCTTCACCATGTCGGAGAAGAGCGTCGCGATGTCTGGAATACTCAAAACAACACCGAGCGTTTCTACGTCATCAGGGCCTTGTTCTTAAAACAACGCTTGCCGTCCTCCCTCTGGATGTGCTGATCATCTTATCAGCAGTACGTCCCGTTCTGTAAACAACATCTTCCACCCCTCATGCCTGCCCTGAACTTTTACTGCTGATTGAATAAAGGCACAGTCAGTAAATAACTGCAGCATTAAACTCAATAAATGTAACTTGTATTTAATCATATAAAATCCTTTATAGTCAAATGTATTAAATCCTTCAGTGCAAATGACGAATCGAGGAACCCTAAACCGACAGGTTGTTGCTCCCCAACATGAAACAGTACTGGTCTCCATGTCACACAAATTAAGTGATCAGATCGTATCCACATAGTATAGTGTATTATAATACATGGGAGCCTCATGTCTTACTGCCTCACTGCCTCTACAATGCCAGTGTTTGAAAGTTTGATTGACATAATTTGTCTATCGCAGGAGTCGAGAACCTATGGCTCGCGAGCCATATATGGCTGTTTTCATGAGTACATCTGGCTCGGAGATAAAATAGAAATTGTGCAATTATTCAATGTATTATTACAAGCAGTAACGATTGCCGCATGTGTGAAGCAAGACAAACAAACACATACAAAAATAAAGAAAATAAAAAATGGGGAAAAAGTAGCAAAAAACACACACAAAATTTTGGGGATCATGGCCAACCCAAATGCCCAAACACCCAAACAAGTTAAGCACCTCGGCACCCAAGTTGGTCATACTTTTGTCCCTCCAGATGAAACGGGACACCAGAAAGCGGCCATGTCACTCGGGTCAGATACAGCTTTCACTGGTTTACCCCTGCTGCATCATCCGGGTGCCCTGCCCATCCCTTAAAACACGTCTAAACATCCCAATATCCTTTTACAACACCTCTCCACTCATTCCTATCACCAACAAGAGCTCTAGCTTCCACTATATTTAGAGAGAGAGAGAGAGAGAGAGAGAGAGAGAGAGAGACAAACAACAAACCCCGTTACACATTACAACCACATCAAGTGGGCAAGTATATAACACTGTCCCTTTAGCTAAATGTTTTTATCAGTGCTTTTTTTATGGAAAACCTCATTTGGCCCAAACTTACCCTACAACTCAATTGAGTTTCAGAACCCTGTTTTATATGGTAGCTCATTAAACAAACTATGCTCATTGTCAGGGTTGGGTAGGGTTACTTTAACTGGATTACTCTCAATTACTTTTGGATTACTCCAATACCAAATATGCTAATTACAGACAAAAGAAACTAAATATGAATAAAATTACAAAATTTTGTGCAGGCTTGGGGAGTAACGGAATACATGGAACGGCAGAAATGATGTCAGCAAGCTGTTTGGGTTTATTTTCATTTTGTTTCTGTCGCATTTGATGTTAGTTTTGCCGGAGATCAAAGAGATCAAAGCCAGGTGAGAAAGCTTACCACGTGTTGTGAGTCATCATTTTATTCATATTTAATTTATTTTGTCTTTTATGAGCATATTTGGTATTGGAGTCATCCAAAAGTAACTGAAAGTAATCCAGTAAAAGTAACCCTACCCAACCCTGAAAAAATATGATGTGGCTCTCTCAATTTCTTTTTAAAACATTTATTGCTTTTATGGCTCTTTGGGTCAAAAAGGTTCCTGACCCCTGATCTAGGAGATGAGTCAGCGGACCAGCGTCTGACCTGAAGCATGTGAACGCCTGCATGGACCAGCTGGCAGAGATGGGAAGCTGCGTTGTGGCCGTCATAGACTTTCTGGACTAGTTTACAGGCTGGGGGCGTCGTTGCTGTCATGCACTTTCCGGACACATTTTCAACATGTTACCTATTATTATTGTTTGTGTACTGTAACTCAATGCTAAATCTATTCCACCCTGGTCATCCTGAAAGGGGGATATCACTTGTGAGGTCCCTTCTCAAGGTTTCTTTTTTCCTCACGCTGAGGTTTTGAGTTGTTCCTTGCCCGCATGTTGGTTTAAGATCAGGTCATTGTGTCATTGTAATCTTGTGCAGTCCTTTGAGACATTTTTGTGATGAAGGGCTATATAAATAAATGTGACTTGACTTGACTTCCTGCATCGCGTTTGCCTTTAGCACCCTCTAGCGGAGGCTCCCACTCACGTTCAGTCAGACGAGAAAACCTCACGCAAGCGCTCCGCAGCGGAAACACGAGTGGGGCAGTGATGTAATGTCGCCCGTCTGCTGACCACGGATGGCTGTTTGTGCCCGGTTGTGCGGTGTGGGGCAGTCGCGGAGTTGCCGAAGGCGACCGCGGAACAACCAGCAAGATCAGGCGAGCGATTCGGACATGGACGACGACGAAGAGGAACGGATCGTGGGCCAGAGGCGAAGGGACGCTAGCTCCGCGGCGAGCGGCGTCAACACCTCCGGGCCCAGCCGGTTGCACCGCGGCGGGGTCGACTCTACGAGACACCGGCACCCACAAACGCTGTCGGAACTCCCGCCGGAGCTTTTGGTGGAGATCTTCTCCTTGATACCCGGAACCGCTCTTCCCAACGTGGCTCTGGTGTGCAAAACATTTCGACAAATCCTCAAAACGGAAACCATCTGGAAGAGGCGCTGCGTGGAAGGTACGGGGAAGGTAGTGGGCGTTGTGATCGCTCCAACGGCCTGCTGCTGCTAACTTCTTGCTACTACGTTAAACTGATCGCTTCTCCTCCGTGCGTTGAGTTCATCGTAGCGTTAAATTGGATGTGACTGTCTATTGATCGGGAAGGAGCACGCCGATGTCATAATGTAAAAGCACAGTAATCCCTCGGTTATCGCGGCGAATAGGGACCAAAACCACCCTCGGAAAGTGTAAATCCGCGAAGTGGCGATGCCCCTTCAAAAATGCTTCAAAAAAATAAATGTATTATTTTTCTTTCTTTTTAATTAGAATAGAATAGAATATACCTTTATTGTCATTGTTACAAAATGGGTTAACATATTGTGGCAACGAAATTGGGCATGACACTCCAGTTTTACACATTCACAGTGAGGTATGAGCCAAGAAGATAAAGGAACAAAGAAGATAAGGTTATAAAACAAGGGGGATAAGGCTATAGTTATAATTTACATGGTATTTTCACAAGAAATGTCTGCATGTGGGGTGTTACATACAGTGTTATCGAGATACCGTTGGTATCGTAAGGGTTGTGCAATATTGCATTTGGTGCAATTACAGTGGAACCTCGGTTCTCGACCATAATCCGTTCCAGAACCCTGTTCAAGAACCGATTTGTTCTATCACCGAAATCATTTTTCCCATTAAAAATAATGTAAATCGTTTTAATCCGTTCCAACACCCTGAATGTTTACCATGAATGTTTAACGTAAACATGAAGCTAACCCAGGCTAATCGTAAGTTCGCGTACGAAAGATTACGCTAACATGAACGTGTAAAAATAAAAAAATCAAGTCGTTTACACGTCATTTAGCACCACAAGTGGCTAGCGCTTCATTGGAAAGGGGGCTCCGTTCCAACACTCTGAATTTTGGGCTCAGTTCCAACACCCTGAATGTTTACCTCGGATCATAAAGCTAACCCAGGCTAATCGTACGTTCGCGTTATCGTAATCTTCCGTACGAATTATTACGCTAACATGAACGTGTAACAATAAAAAAAGGATAAAGAAAAGAATTATGAATAGGATTTCTTACCTTTGTGGTGGTCAGCAGAAGGCGCATGCTGTATTCCCGAGCAAGATCGGAAACTCGCACACCTCTTTCATATTTAGCTATTATGTTTTTCCTAAAGGCAATAGTTGTACGAACAACTTTTTTTTTCACCTGTCCTGCTTGCACCGACCTTCTTCGGAGGCATAGTTAGGGGCTAAAACACCCCGTTCACCGATATTAAAAGCGAAAGCAAAAAGAGGCAAGTGCGCACGTGATAACAGTTGTTCACAAGGGGTGGGGGCCATCTACTCGATCTACACCCGTACGCTGCTCAGCATCGCACTCTCGCGTACGCACTCACGCATTACCGGCGTTCGAATTCCGAATTTTTGACCGAATAGCGAAGCAATAATTTTTCGAAATTTTGAGTCGAACACCGATTTGTTCGAACTGAGAGGCGTTTGAAAACCGAGGTTCCACTGTATTATTATTATTTTTTTTTTTTTAAACCAGCGAATCTCTGAACCCGCGAACGTGGAACCGCGAAGTAGCGAGGTCCCACTGTAATGGCAGACTTTCTTTACAAGCCGACAGTTTAGCCATACCTGTCAAGCTCCAGGGCTCCATGCCCTTACAAAATTTCGTATTTTCCCTTGCACATCTGGTTAGCCGCTCCTCTTGCACTCTTTGCACTACTGTATAAAACTTTACATAGCTATAATTATTTAGTATATTATTAGAACTTCAATACTCAGTACAACATTTCATTTTTTATTTGTACATTCAAGGAAACTGTGCGGGTCAGATGTATCAACATCTGTATACACGTGTACAAGAATGACAATAAAGTAGATCTGAATCTGAAAATACAAAATAATCTTACATCATATTTTTTTTTCAAACGTGTTTATTTATGTAGCTAACATTGTACATGTGTTTTGTTATATGAAATGAAACACATTTCTATAGTGTTTTTGAAGTCAATGATGACTTCCCAAAGCGCTTTACAATGTGCTTCACATTTACCCATTCACACACACACTCACACACCGTGCAGCCATGTAAGGCGCCAACCTGCTTATTGGGGGCATTAGGGGTTCAGTGTCTTACCCAAGGACACTTCAACATGTAAGACATAGGAGCCGGGGTTCGAATTGCGATCTCTTGATCCCTAGACGAGGGCTCTGCCTACTGAGCTACTGCCGCCCCTAAAATGTATATTTATTATTGAAAATGTTCAAAAATGAAGTCGCTTGGACGTTCACTGTAGAAGAAAAATTACATGCAAATAGAATTAAGTAGAATTTTCTTATTCAAATTATTAATTCATTTTCTACCTTAAATTATTGTTGGTAATATACTGATTAAAGGGATAGCCACAAACCTGTCTTTTTTCATTAACTCTTAATTCTCTTATTAATTATTTACTTCCTTTTTTTCTTAACTTCTTTACACAACAAATTAATTCGTAATATTTTAACCTCTTGTTTCTCACGCTCTCTCCCTCTCTCTCTTTTTCTTTCTTTGTCCCGCCCTCTGTCCTTTTCCCTCCCTCTTTCTCTTATTTCTTTAACTCTCTTTTTCTTTCTTTTTAATCTACTTGTCCGGCCCCCAACAGAATGTTTGTTCTATCCAAGTTAAAATGAGTTTGACACCCCTGTGCTAATAGATATTAAAAAACATTTTATTGTTTAACATGTGCATAAACAGTATGGCGACATCTAGTGGTCAAATAATACACAGTGTCCTTATTCGACACAGCAGGAGTGGGACTTGCGAAAAAGACAATGCTTAGAACATACAAATCAAAATACCGTAAATTCCGGACTATAGAGCGCACCTGATTATAAGCCGCACCCACCACATTTTAAAAGGAAAACTGATTTTGTACATACACAAGCCGCACCTGTATATAAGCCGCATGCGCCCACATTTAAACATGTAACACAAACACAAAATTAACCCAAACCCGACTTCAAGTCCCGCGATTAAAACTAAATGTCCTTCATTAAAGTCCACAGCCGGCAAAATGAACGGAAAATGATACCGGTACTTAAGGTTTGATGCAGACCTGCAGAGTCCGGGTCCCGTTGAAAGTAATCCAAGGAAAAAAGTGTATATTTCCAAAGGTAAGGGTGGGAAAAATATATCAGATGAACACATTTACTCACGCAACTCCTTTTTCTTTAACCAACTTTTTACCCCCTCTTCTTTCCTTGTCTGTCCCTCACCTTTAGCGGTCCCCACTTAAACTCGGCACCCCGCGTTTGTTCCGCCCCTCATTTTTCGTTCACCCGTGCAAATCATATCAGAATAAGTGTCTAGAATAAATACATTACAAAAATATACAGTTGCAAATACATATTATACATGGGTTACACATATTTACAAAGAAAGACGGTACACCGAGAGAGTTTTCTAAGCTTTAATAATAATAAGATAGCTTTGACAGGGCAGTTAATGGTAGCAACACTTGAGCGCCGCTGACGGCCGTTAGAAAAATGACATAAATTGGCCGCATCACTGAATAAGCCGCAGGGTTGAAAGTTAGGGAAAAAAGTAGCGGCTTATAGTCCGGAATTTACGGTAGTCACGTTTTAATAAGTTAGCTGTTGTTGGTGCGTATATTCCAAATACATTTTTTTTTTTTTTTGTAAATTATATATCTTGTGGAGAATGCATTCTTATATGAAAGGGTATTAAAGGTAAATGTTAAACAAATAAAGCCAATACATTGCCAACTGTCAACTGGGCTTTGAGTTGAATGCATTTGCCATGTTCTCAGGAAGATATCGGGAGAAATTGGTTAGAAGTTGGGAATCATGTACTGTATTTGTAATCCTGCCATGTAGCCAGTCAAATGTTACGTTTTCTAATTGCGATCCAATATAATTAATACATAACTAACATCCAAAATGTCTAAATCCACGTGTACTCATGACTACTTCCAACTATCGTATTTTCCGCACTATAAGGCGCACCGGGTTATAGGGCGCACCCCGAAAAAATGGTTTTTGGTCCTATTTTTGACATACATAAGACGCACCGGATTATAAGGCGCTACAATGGGAACATCGACAAAACAGTCAGATAGTTCAGTCCAACTTATTACCTCCTTAACATTCCCAAAGGTTGCAAAGAAGCAAATACGTGTCGTAGACATATACGGAAACAGTGTCTGTACGATGTGTCTCAATGCATCGTTCCATCAAGGTTAAAGTCTTGGGATTCAAGAAATGCCAACCATTCCTTAGTTTCTATTTTCTTTTTCGCTCGCAACTTTACTGTATATATGACAATGAACACTTGGAATTGAGTTGAATTTAAAAATAGACACTCCATTCCATCCATTATCTGCACCGCTTATCACAGAAACATCGAGTTCAGTCTGAAACAAGATACAGGGATAATATATAGCCGGAGTAGCTCACCGAAGTCGTTGTGTTCATAATAATGTGCAGCCAATGTCCTCTTATATCTGTGAGTTTAGTAAATCCAGGAGAATAAAATATTAACAAATACAGAATAGTAAAAAAATGCTTTCTGTATGCCGTCAACCATGTGCTATACGCATTCATCTTTTTCGGCCAATTGCAGGCTTTGTTTTGCCATTCAAGCCAATGCCAGCCTGTAAATGATAAAAAGGATCCGCCCCTCTGACCTCCGAATAACCTTAGCCAATAGTGATCCATTCAAATGATGATTGACACATTGGTTAGCCAATGAAACGCCGGTAAATAAATCCCAGCATACACCGCGGACTACTTGGCCTTCGGGGGAAAATCGAGTCGGCGGCTGCAAGTTAGTTGGAAGACTTTGCGACTTAATATTGATCCATATATAAGGCGCACTGTATTATAAGGCGCATGGTCAGCTTTTGAAAAAAATAAAGGCTTTTAGGTGCGCCTTATAGTGCGGAAAATACGGTACCAATATATGTTGATATTGCATGGCTGACACAGCCGATCGAATAGTCTGTTTTGGATACGTCTGTCTTACCATTTTATTTTTCTGCAGAGTTCCACATGAAGGAGGATCTACGAAAGATGGAAGTGGGTGGAGTTTCTTCTCGAGACCTCTATGTGAAACGTGAGTGAGATGTCTCGGAATGGTTGAAAAAAAAAACGATATCAGGTATTGTTATCAGGCCAATACAGAGCCTCTTATCTGATACTGGAATTTTGCTGATTCCCGTGGATGTTTTTTTTTTTTTTTTTCTTTCCAAACTACACAGATACGAATACTGAACCATTCATTATTTACATCAGTGCCATACCATTCCCACTTTTGACACACAATCTACATCAAACCATCCATTCATCCATTATCTGCACCGCTTATCCTCAGTAAGGTTGCGGGGGTGCTTGAGCGCATCCCAGCCGTCTTCGGGCAGTGGGCAGGGGACACCCTGAACTGGTTGCCAGCCGATCGCAGGGCACATAGAGACAGACGACTCACTCGCTCGTTCAACCCGAGTGCCCGGAGGAAACCCATGCAAGCACGGGGAGAACATGCAAACTCCACACAGGAAGGCTGGTAGCTGGATTTGAACCCATGATCTCAGAACTGCGCCGCCGTGCTGCCCCGACATCAAACCAAAAACCTAAATATACAAATCTAATACATTTCTCTGTGTCGCTATCTTTATTCTCTAGTTTCACCAACGTGACTATTATCAAAGACACTTGCATTAAATTTTCAAAAATGTTCTAAATTTTCTGGAATCAATTATAACTTTTGCCTCAATTTTTTTAATAGAAGAAGAAAACATAATAACTTCCAAAAATCTAATTTGCTACGGATTGTACATTAATGATGGCCAGTACCAGGTCTGGACGATATACATATATTTTTTTGATTAAATTAATTCAAGATTTTTATTCAGAGAAATTTTACAAATGATAAAATAAATTCGGCCCTTTTCAGTAGTTATTTCACGAGTTGCCCGTGAGTTTATGTAGCTTTTACTCTCACACTAGCCCAGGATTGGTTCTATTAACGGTGTTTAATATTTTTGAAAGTTTGCAGCTGACAACGTCCAGCCCCTATTCACACCGACACAACCACTAGCATTAGCAGCTGGCTTCACCAATGCAACCGCTAGCATTAGTGCATGGATCGGAAACCATGTTCACTGTTGAGACACTTTTTAAGATAAAAAGCTACTGAACAAACTTTAACCTCCAAAAACAGTATCATATTCACTGCTAAAAAGTGAGTATGCTTGCAATGTATCCTAATTATATTCTTGGTTCTTTGAGCCTTTAATTTTTGTCACATTGCGTTTACAAATTCCTCTCGTTGGTCATAGCCAGGGTTGGGTAGGGTTACTTTAACTGGATTACTTTCAATTACTTTTGGATTACTCCAATACCAAATATGCTAATAAAAGACAAAAGAAACTAAATATGAATCAAATGACTCAATTTTGTGCAAGCTTGGGAAGTAACGGAATACATGGAATGGCAAAAATGATGTTGGCAAGCTGTTTGGATTTATTTTCATTTTGTTTCTGTCGTATTTTATGTTCGTTTTGCCGGAGATCAAAGCCAGGAGAGAAAGCTTACCACGTGTTGTGAGTCATCATTTTATTCATATTTAGTTTGTTTTGTCTTTTGATAGCATATTTGGTTTTGGAGTAATCCAAAAGTAATTGAAAGTAATCAAGTTAAAGTAACCCTACCCAACCCTGGATATAAGAAATGGGGGCTTCCTCGATGTGTGGACAAAGATCCGATCAAAGCCATCTAAAGGTGATTTACAATGCTGGAACCATTCCCAGAGGCTTGATGCTTACTGATGAGCAGCGCCAAACCCTTTTTGAAAAAATAAAACCAAAGAAACATATTTTTACATTTTGGCACTCAGGGACAATGCGTCATCATTTTATTCATATTTAGTTTCTTATGTCTTTTATTAGCATATTTGATATTGGAGTAATCCAAAAGTAATTGAAAGTAATCCAGTTAAAGTAACCCTACCCAACCCTGCTGGAGACCTATTTTGCGACAAAATCATACCAGAGTGTACAGATTCAGTTTCGAAAGCCTTTCCATTGTCGCAACCTTTCATCAAAATCAGCGATTGTTAGTTGGATGAAGAAGCTCAGAGAGCATGGAACTGTAGTGGATATTTACTTACTTTTGTCTTTTATTAGCATATTTGCTATTGGAGTCATCCAAAAGTCATTGAAAGCAATCCAGTTAAAGTAACCCTACCCAACCCTGGTCATAGCGCACCTGAATCTGTAGTTTTCCTACATACCTGTGTTGTATCCGCCCAGGTGTTAACCCACAAGTCAAGTCTGGGCGCTTCCTGAAGGTCCTTCCGGACTACGAGCATATGGACTATAAAGATCTGTACACACACCGTATGTACACGGTCCTGGATTAATGGCCGCAGCATGAGAGCCTCTTGTGTGATTGCGGGCGGGACTTGCTCTGAATGAAAGTGTTTGGCTTTCTGTGTGACGTACTAATGCTTTTTAGTGGCCAGAAATAGACACCAGATGCATACTGACTGTAGTGTTTTGTTTAGCAGGCTTGTAGAAAGAAAGTCAATCCCATCCATAACATGATGCCCCTGGGCAATGTTCCCTGTAATTTTCCAGGGTCTGAGCGTTCACACAAAGTCGGTGAGCAACGCTTGAAAACAACAGTGAGCAACGGCAATCCCAAGTGTGGCAATACAAAAAAAAAAAA
The DNA here is from genome assembly GCF_059441175.1 of Urocampus carinirostris. Classification (NCBI taxonomy): domain Eukaryota; kingdom Metazoa; phylum Chordata; class Actinopteri; order Syngnathiformes; family Syngnathidae; genus Urocampus; species Urocampus carinirostris. The sequence continues at coordinate 3,968,496 of NC_142355.1, forward strand.
TTCACTTTTGAATGAATTGACTCATATATTATTGCAAAGGTTGTACGGCCTACACACAATTCTTTCACAAGATTTCCATTTCTTTTTTTTTCCTGGTATCTTTTGTCGCATAATACTAACATTTTTGGGGGCTCATTTAGTCAGTTGCATGATACACAACTGTAATTAATCACATTTTTTTTAGTGGAAGTACAATGTTGGCAACAAGATTGACTTGGTATAATTGGAAATGATTTGAATGCAACACAAACTTTTTCTTCTTTTTCCCTGTTTTTCTCTATTTTTTTTAATTCCTTTAAAAAATCTCATTGTGTTTATTTTTTCCTAAATGTTACTTTTTTCTTTTTGTTCTCTATTTACTTTTTTTCCTTTGTTTCTTTTTCTTTTCTTTTTTTCTGGCTTTTTTTCTGAAATTTTCCTTATTTTTCTCTTCCTTTTGTTTCTTTTTTTCTCCGCTTTTCACTACTTTTTCATTTGGGTATTTTTTTTTCTGTTTTTTTTCTATTCCCTTTTCCTTTGTCATTTTGTGCATAATTTTACATAATATTTGGTCATGTTGGGATGAAAAGAAGCAAAAACAACCTGAAGAGCCGTTTAGTGAGCCGAGCCGAAGAAGCCGGTTCTCGAAAAACTTTACTGACTTTACTCAACTTAGTTCTACTTCGACCTTGACTTCCAAATACCGCATTTAGAACAAGGCGTCAGGGGAACCCGTGTATTTTTACCTTCATTTACTGTAACTTTGACTTAATTGGCTTCTTAATTAGCAATTTCGAGCCCTGAATTTTGTGAGCTGGCTAGATTTTCTTGTGCACAGAAAAGCTCTGGGTAGTGCGCAATTGCACACACACGCAGCTTAGAGGGAATATTGCCCCTGGGGTTTTGCAACAATTGAAACTGTTTACTAATCAAAAGGAAAAAAAAAAGTGCCCTTGCGTGCGCAAAGCACTATCAGGAAATGGTGATGAGGTTGCATTGTTTTCTTGTGTTGCAGTGCTTCACCCCTACAGACATGTTTTGGGATTATGGCAGCCAGACATCGGTCCTTACGGAGGGTTGCTTAATGTTGTGGTAAGCATAAATGCAGTGTTCATTTTAGCTGTGAAAAGTGATGGGTCCTGGGGACTCGCATGCTCAAAAATCTATGGGTCCCAACAGAGATCTATGGCTCCCCAAAATTTAGTGTTATCAAGGTTGACATTGTAAATCGGCGACAAATATATAATATAAATCTATATTTTCATTCCGTTTTAATCATCATCACACTTAATTGGTAATACAAAGCAGTTATCACTTCAGATTTTTCAGTTCACAATATTGTACATTATACAAAATAATAATGCTGAAATATTAGTCTATATATTCATGCAGTTTTAATCATCACAGTTAATTGGTAATACAAAGCAAGTTATCACTTCAGATTTTTCAGTTCATATATTCTTCGTGGTTTGCTGTCCCGCCACAGTTGTAATGCCTTCTCAAGGTCCAATCCATTATCATCCTCCTCATAGCATAACCAGGAATATAATTTAGTCCATTTTGGCAGAAAAGTCCTTTTCTTGCTAGGAGTATTCTTTTGTTTATTTTCATTCGTCCAATCATTCGCTTCAACACACGTGTTTTCCTGGCCGTTTTTTTCTGCATTACGTTTCGACATATTATTGACACTGCAGAAATGACCAGATCTTGTTTGCCGAGATCGGCGTGCAGACAAAAAACTCGAACCGCGAGACCAAAACAACAATGGCGTATCTTCCTGAGGAAAAGTTAGGAGTGCGGTAAATCTTTGTTTAAATAAAAAAGTAATCGGGTAATAATGACAATTTTGTGTCGAAAAAGTTGGTTTGAGACTATGCGTCCCCAGCAAAAATGATGCGTCCAGGATGCAGGGACGCAAACAAAAACACAATCATTATGAAATGCAAAGCCCGCAAATGCTTGACAAGTGAGTTATTCCAAGGTTGACGGAATGTTCATCATCGGCTGGATGTACTTGCCGCCTCACGACCCTCGTGTGGAAGATCCTATGAGAAAACGGCCTCTTTTTCGCATCCACATGTGGGAGAGCAAAAAGGCAATGGTGGAGTGTATGTATGGACACAAAGGGCCCCACAAAGGAGACATCCAGGTGAGGACTCATGCAAACAAAGATTCGATTCATTTCCCAAACATAATATGTTATATGAGCCTCTACTTATCAACACATTTGATATTGTAGAATACGAGTTAAGAAGCACAATCTAACTCATTCGATCTATCTGAAGGGTTCTGATATTTTTAAGATTCAGATATACTTTATTGTCATTTTGGGACATATGACTGTCGTATTTTCCCTTACAAAATACAAAAATTTTTCAAACATGTTTATTTGTGTAGTTTAACATGCTACATTGTACATGTGTTATATCATATATATTGTTAATAAACATTTTGTTGTGAGACACTGAGTTGCTCGACATGAATGAGGTTTATTATTAAAAAAAGCTAAAAAAAAAAGTCGCTTGGACGTTCACTGTAGAAGGAAAAAATACATGCAAATATAATTAAGTAGAATAATACATTTTCTTATTCGAATTATGAATTCATTTTCTGCATTAAATTATTGTTGGTAATATACTGATTAAAGGGATAACCACAAACCTGTCTGTCTTCATTTTCTCCTTTTATCCTTCCTTTTTTTCTTAACTTCTTTATACAACAAAATCATTCGTAATATAATGCATCAAAGCAAGTGAGCCGTTTGAGAGCCGGCTCTCTTTAATGAGTTGAGCCGAAAAAGCCGGTTCTCTAAAAAGAGACTGACTTTCACTTCACAACTCGAACTGGAGATCGGCATGCAGACGAAAACTCAAACCGCGAGACCAAAACAACAATGGCGGATCTGCCTGACGAAAAGTTTGGAGTACGATAAATCTTTGTTAAAAAATTATAATTCCAATTTTGCGTCAAAAAAGTTGCGTCCCGGGGATGCACGTTGATTTGACACTATGCGTCCCCAGCAAAAATAATGCGTCCTGGACGCAGGGACGCCGGCAAACCAGAACACTGTAGATGTATGAAAAACATGTGGATATGGCTTCATAACTCAAATTCTACAAATGGGATTTCATTTGAACTGCTGTGGTTGCACAACAAATTAGTGTTAGGTCATCCTTTGTTCTTTATTTATTGTGAACAATTCTGATTTCTGTTTTTTTTAGATTGTCAGAAAGGATGAATTTTCAACAAAATGTAACCAGACAGATCATCACCGCATGCAAGGAGGCAGACAGGAGGTAGACATTTTTAAAATATATTCTGTGATTTGGGATCCAAGTGCTGTGTTCTGAATTCAGATGGTTTGTGTAGGAGTTCAGGACATGGCTGGAAGAAGAATGGGGCAGGACGCTGGAAGAAATATTCCACGAGCATATGCAAGAGCTCATCCTTATGAAGTTCATTTACACCAGCCAATACGAGTAGGTGACATTTTTGTGCACAGGTTTTTGTTCTCGGATATTGCTGCTGCTGTAAAAAAAATGGTTGTGCTCTTGTGGCAAATCATGTTACTATTTTCAAGTATTCATTTTCTTGTTTTACTTTTATTTGTTCTATTGTCATTACAGTGGAACCTCGGTTTTCGAACGCCTCTCAGTTCGAACAAATCGGAGTCCGACCAAAATTTTCGAGAAATTCTTGCTTCGCTGTTCGGTCAAAAAATCGGACTTCGAACGCCGGTAATGCGTGAGTGCGTAGGCTAGGGTGCCATGCTGAGCGGCGTACGGGTGTTTTAGCTCCTTATTATGCCTCCGAAGAAAGTCAGTGCAAGCAGAAAAGTTGCTACAGGTGAAAAAAGAAAAGTAGTGCGTACAACTATCGCATTTAAGAAAGAAATAATAGCAAAATATGAAGGAGGTGTGCGAGTGTCTGATCTTGCTAGGGAATATTGCATGCGCCTTCTGCTGACCACCACAAAGGTAAGAAATCCTATTCATAATTCTTTTCTTTATCTTTTTTTTTTTTACACGTTCGTGTTAGCGTAATCTTTCGTACGGAAGATTATAATAACGCGAACGTACGATTAGCCTGGGTTAGCTTCATGTTTACGTTAAACATTCAAGGTAAACATTCAGGGTGTTGGAACGGAGCCCAACATTCAGGGTGTTGGAACGGAGCCCCCTTTCTAATGAACCGCTCAGCACTTGTTGTGGAGACCCGGGTGCTAAATGACTTGTAAACGACCGGATTTTTTTTATTTTTACACGTTCATGTTAGCGTAATCTATCGTACGGAAGTTTACGATAACGCGAACGTACGATCAGCCTGGGTTAGCTTCATGTTTATGTTAAACATTCAAGGTAAAACATTCAGGGTGTTGGAACGGATTAAAATGATTTACATTACTTTTAATGGGAAAAAACGATTTCGGTGATCGAACAAATCGGTTTTCGAACAGGGTTCTGGAACGGATTATGGTCGAGAACCGAGGTTCCACTGTATTTGTTTTATTATTTTACAATGTTTAAAACAATTCTTTTCAAATATGTTGTTACATAGAGTCCAATATACTCAAAATAATACGGTAAATAGTAAAAAGGAGTCATTCTTAAAGGAACTGTGTGTATTATTTGGTCAGACACACACACACGGTCTATTTAAAGAAATCCAAAACACTTTTGATATGAGAAATTTTTAACGGACTCAACATGTACAAACAAACATGAAATAAAAATGTGCTACTACTAAGATAAACTTATATTGCAAAAAACACACTGAGATTTTTGTCCTCTTTAAGATTACCGTAAATTCCGGACTACAGAGCGCACCTGATTATAAGCCGCACCCACCACATTTTAAGAGGAAAACCAATTTTGCACATACACAAGCCGCACCTGTAAATAATCCGCATGCGCCTACATTTTAAAAATGTAACACAAACACAAAATGAATCCAAACCCAACTTCAAGACCCGCGATTGAAACTCAATGTACACTGTCCAAAAATCACAGCCGGCAAAATGAATGGAAAATGATACCGGCACTTAAGGTTTGATGCAGACCTGCAGAGTCCGGGTACCCGTTTACCCCACTTCCCGTGGCCCCCCCGTTTGTTCCGCCCCTCTTTTTGAATTCGCCCGTGCAGAACATATCAGAATAAGTGTCTCGAATAAATACAAATAAAAACATTACAAAAATATACAGTTGCAAATACATATTATGCATGGGTTACACATATTTACAAAGAAAGACGGTACACCGAGATAGTTTTCAAAGCTTTCATCCGGGCAGTTAATGGTAGCAACACGCTAGCAACACGCTCACAACACAGTAAACGGGTCTGTTAAAAAAACATACCGTACTTGTAAAAATCACGGTAAACCGTCCTCATCTTCCTCCTTAGAAGTGAAGCCATCAAAGTCGTCTTCCTCAGTGTCGGAAAGAATCTTTGTCATATAGACGTCGTCCCACGCTCCCATCCACTCCTGATTCTGTGCCCTCCTCTCCGTCACACAGCAGACCGGCTTTTCAGAACCCGTTAGTGATGGTGGATTTTTTGATGCTGCCCCACACTGTCAGGATCCACTGGCAGACTTGCGAAAAAGTTGCCTTTCGCATGCGGCCAGTTTTAGTGAAAGATTTCTCGCCGCTAGTCAAGCCAAGAAGTTGCAGTCTTCCTCGGTGCATATATTCCACCGGTCTAAATCTTACCTTTTGTACTCGAGCGCCGCTGTCGGCCATTAGAAAAATGACATCAATTGGCCGCATCACTGAATAAGCCGCAGGGTTGAAAGTTTGGGAAAAAAGTAGCGGCTTATAGTCCGGAATTTACGGTATATCTATATTTTGGCATGCTCAACATGTGTAAAAAACCTACTGGTCTTTTTTAGTTGTGTGTAATTGCAGGTTTTAATTTGCATTTGCATAGCATAATCGCCATCTACTGTTAAGAATTGCAAATGACCCTCAGTTATATTTTCCCATTAGCATTATTTTGCCTGGTGATCCACTGAAAATGGGTTCACTAGCCACTTTTGGGTCGCGACATTCCAGTTGAGAAACACTTGGTTCAAAATTTTTGTTGTTGTTTTGTCGTTGCTAGCAACTGTCTGACATACCGGCGGATCTACTTGCCTCCTACGATGCCCTCCGACTTGATCCAGCCAGGCCTCTTTAAAGGCACCTACGGCAGTCATGGCCTAGAAATTGTCATGCTCAGCTTTCACGGGACGTCTTCAAGGGTCACCAAGCTCACTGTGAGTCGGCTGAATGGCTTATTGCTTTTATTTTGAATATAAATTGTTTAATTATGCAATAATATCAATAGAGCCGACTATTTCTATTTTTATGTCTTTCCCTTCGGATTTACACAATTCTCTCTCTTTCCCGCTTCCTCACTATTTCTATTGTCATCTCTTTCCCCCTCTCTGACCATTTTTATCCATTTTTATTTATCTTTGGATTTCTATTATTGCCTCTCTCTTTTTCTCTTATTTCTTTCTCTCTTTTTTTTTTCTTTCTCTCTAATCTGCTTGTCCGGCCCCTGAGAGAATGTTTGTTCTATCGTGTGGCCCCAGAGTTAAAATGTGTTTGACACCCCTGCTCTAAATAATACAACTGCAGTGTTCTGGTTTGCCCGCGTCCCTGCGTCCCAGACGCATCATTTTTGATGGGGACGCATAGTCTCGAACCAACGTGCGTCCCCGGGACGCAACTTTTTTGACACAAAATTGTCATTATTACCCGATTACATTTTTTTTTTTAAACAAAGATTTACCGCACTCCAAACTTTTCGTCAGGTAGATCCGGTAGATGTTGTTTTGGTCTCGCGGTTCGAGTTTTCGTCTGCACGCCGATCTCGAGTTATGTGGTGAAAAGTCCGTCTCTTTTTAGAGAACCGGCTTTTTCGGCTTAACTCATTCAAGAGAGCCGGCTCTCAAACGGCTCACTTGCTTTGATGCATTATATTTCGAATCATTATTGTTGTATAAAGAAGTTAAGAAGAAAAAGAAGTATAAAAGGAGAAAATGAAAAAAGACAGGTTTGTGGTTATCCCTTTAATCGGTATATTACCAACAATAATTTAATGCAGAAAATGAATTAATAATTTGATGATTAAAACCGAATAGATTTTTATTGTATATTTGTCACCGATTTACAATTTTAACCTCGATAACACTAAATTTTGGGGACCCATAGATCTCTGTTGGGACCCATAGATTTTTGAGTATGCGAGTCCCCGGGACCCATCACTTTTCACAGCTAAAATGAACACTGCAACTGTCCCTTCAAACTTGCATATTACAGTTAGGGGCCTCAAACTGTCACCCCGTGGGCCGGAATTAGCCCTCGTGCCTTATATTGGAGACTCTGCCCTAGACTGTCCACCCACTGGGGTCTCACAAAATTCTATGAAAAACGCTCATTAGCACACAAAATGCAATTTTTAAAAAATGTGAAGATAGCCACACAATTGCAATCTGAAAGATCGCAATTAGTTTTTTTCCCAAAATCGTGCTGCTCCATTCTCCATGGTAAAGAAAAATCCATTTACAACATCTACTGAAGTAAATAACATGCTCCGAGTAGTGGGGTGCATCTATAAGTCTACAATTAAGAGCGGACTTAATAAAAGTAAATACAGAGGGTTCACCAGAAGCTGCAAACCATTCCTCAGTCCCAAAAATAAACAGGCCAGACTTGACTTTGCCAAAAGAGACACCTCAACAGGCCTGCCCTATTCCAGAAAAGTGGTTTATAGACAGATAAGCAGGGTTGGGTAGGGTTACTTTAACTTGATTACTTTCAATTAATTTCGGATGACTCCAATACCAAATATGCCAATAAAAGCCAAAAGAAACTACCGTATTTTCCGCACTATAAGGCGCACCTAAAAGTCTTAATTTTTTTCAAAAGCTGACCATGCGCCTTATAATACAGTGCGCCTTATATATGGTTCAATATTAAATCGCAAGGTCTCTCAACTTACGCAACAGCCGCCGACTCGATTTTCCCCCGAACGTGGAGTAGTCCGCGGTGTATGCTGGCATTTTTATACCGGCGTTTCATTGGCTAACCAATGTGTCAATCATCATTTGAATCGATCGCTATTGGCTAAAGTTATTCGGAGCCTCGGATAGGCTAGAGGGCCGAAACAAACCCTGCAATTGGACGAAAAAGATATGTCAATCATCCGTTAAATCGATCGCTATTGGCTGAAGTTATTCGGAGCCTCGGATAGGCTAGAGGGCCAAAACAAACCCTGCAAGCTTGCTAAAGTACGCCATAAAGAAACATGTTTCATTAGTCTGTATTTGTAAACATTTTACTCTCCTGGATTTACTTCACTCACGGTTGTAAGAAGACCATGGTTGCGTATCATTATTGAACGTGAGAACTTAGGCGAGCTATGCGGCTTTATATTTTCCCGGTATCTTGTTTTAGAACGATCTTGATGTTGCTGTGATGAGTTGAGTGAATGAAACTCAATTCCAAGTGTTTATTGTCAGATGCACAGTAAAGTTGCGAGCGAAAAAGAAAATAGAAACTAAGGAATGGTTGGCATTTCTTGAATCCCAGACTTTAACCTTCCGAATGATATTTGAAACGATGCATTTGAGTGACATCGTACGGACACCGCATCCTCACGTGTCTACGACACGTATTTGCTTCTTTGCAAGCTTTGGGAATGTTAAGGGGGGAATCAGTTGGACTGAATCATCTGACTGTTTAGTCCACGTTCCCATTGTAGCGCCTCATAATCCGGTGCGCCTTATCTATGGAAGATATAGGACCAAAAACTATTTTTGGGGGGTGCGCCCTATATCCCGGTGCGCCCTATAGTGCGGAAAATACGGTAAATATGAATAAAATGATGACTCACAACACGTGGTAAGCTATCTCTCAAACAGGCAGCCCGTGGGCCAGATCAGGCCCGCTAAGGGATGAATCCGGCCCGCGAGACAACACTCAGAGAAGCGCAAGAGAAAAACAAGCTGCAGGTTGAAATATGTCAACTTGATGTTGCCAAAGAAAGGTGCCTGGAACAAAGACACTGTACTTGTATTTCTCTCTCTCTTTCTCTTTCTCTCTCTTTCTTTCTCTCTCTTTCTTTCTTTCTCTCTCTTTCTCTCTCTCTCTTTCTCTCTCTCTTTTTCTCTCCCTCTTTTTCTCTTTCTTTTTCTCTCTCTTTTTCTCTCTCTCTCTCTCTTTCTCTTTCTCTCTCTCTCTCTCTCTCTTTTTCTCTCTTTTTCTGTCTTTTTCTCTCTCTCTTTCTCTCTTTTTCTCTCTTCTCTCTCTTTCTCTCTCTCTCTCTCTCTCTCTCTCACCCCTTTTCTCCCACTCTGTGTCTTTCTCTCTCTGTGTCTTTTTAACTTCCTTTTTTCCTTTTCTCTCCTTCTGTCTTTCTATTTCTCCTTGTATTTCTTTCTTCCTCTCCCTTTCTTTCCCCCTCTCTCACGACTTCTCTTTTTACCTCTTTTGTTTCTCACGCTCTCTCCCTCTCTCACGCACTCACACATTACCGGCGTTCGAACTCCAAATTTTTTTGACCGAAAATTTTGTCCGTCCAAATATTTTCAGGCGCAACTGTATGTTTAGGTAATTGTTTACTTTCTATTGTTACTTTCTTTTTATACCGTTCGAAGCATCAGACCATGAGTACAACAGATCAACTGCAAACGACCTGAAATTTATTGCGCTCCCTAATCGCGATCGTATAATCACACTCATAAAATCGCCCTGACCTGGTTGCTAACCAATTGCATGGCACTGGTATATAAACATTTACTTGCACTCCCATTCACCTCTATAATTAAGATATACCGTATTTTCCGCACTATAAGGCGCACCTAAAAGCCTTTATTTTTTTCAAAAGCTGACCATGCGCCTTATAATACAGTGCGCCTTATATATGGATCAATATTAAGTCGCAAAGTCTTGCAACTAAGGCAAGCAGCCGCCGACTAGATTTTCCCCCGAAGGCGAAGTCGTGTATGCTGGGATTTATGTACCGGCGTTTCATTTCCTAACTAATGTGTCAATCATCATTTGAATCAGTCACTATTGGCTAAAGTTATTCGGAGGTAAATGGGGCGGAACCTTTTTATCAATTACAGGCTCGCATAGGCTAAAGGGGCTGAACAAAGCCTTCAATTGGCCGAAAAAGATGAATGTGAATCACACGTTGGGTTGCACTACGGCATAGAGAAAACATTTTTTTACTATTCTGTATTTGTAAATATTTTACTCTCCTGGATTTACTACACTCACGGTTGTAAGAAGACCATGGTTATGTATCATTATTGAACGTGATGGCTGCAAGAGAACTTAGGTGAGCTATGCGGCTTTATATTTTCCCGGTATCTTGTTTTAGAACGATCTTGATGTTTCTGTGATGAGTCTATTTTTAAACTAAATTCAATTCAAAGTGTTTATTGTCACATGCACGGTAAAGAACCCCGTTTCCCTGCACAATCAAATTCTTACTTTGCTGTCCGCACAGTTGCCAGCAAAAATGTAAATGGAAACTAAGAAATGTTTGGCATTTCTTGAATCCCAAGACTTTAAGCTTCCGAATGATATTTGGAACGATGCATTGAGACACATCGTACAGACACTGTTTCCGTATATGTCTACGACACGTATTTGCTTCTTTGCAACCTTTGGGAATGTTAAGGGGGTAAGAAGTTTGACTGAACTATCTGACTGTTTTGTCCACGTTCCCATTGTAGCGCCTTATAATCCGGTGCGCCTTATGTATGGAAAATATAGGACAAAAAAACAATTTTTGGGGGGTGCGCCCTATAACCCGGTGCGCCTTATAGTGCGGAAACTACGGTAGTTTGGATACGGTACAAATTGAAAAATCTATTTTTACGCCAAGTGTATTTTCAACGGTATGTGCAGGGAGACCCCAACGTTCCTGCTGGGCAACTGACTTTGGATATTGATCTGAGTCAGCCGCTCGTCCTTCCAGACTTGGAACATCAGCGTAATATCGAGGACCTGTCCCGCCTCGTAATGGGGGTACATGAACAAGTCCAGAGGCAAGAAAGGGAAAGCCCCTCTGTGCCCCCTGCAGAAGGTGCTTGTGGTGAAGAGGCAGAGGCTTTTGGTGACTGCCGGCAAGCTCCAAGCTCCGACCCCATTTCTCCGGAGAGCCAACCCTTTGTCCTGCCCCTGGGAGTCGTGGCTCGCAATGAAGTGTACCCACGCACTTGCAGAAGATGGTAAGAACATCAGCTATTGCGCACTGCTCGCACATTCTCAGCGCACAAGAAAATCTAGCCAGCGCACAAGGGTCCTAAACGGCTCTTCAGGATGTTTTTGCTTCTTTAATCCCAACATGGCCAAATATTATGTAAAATTATGCACAAAATGACTTAAAGGAGGGGGGGAATAGAACAAAAAAGAAAAATACCTAATACCCTCAATAAGCAGGTTAGCGCCTTACATGGCTGCAAGGCCGCTATTGGGAAATGTGGAGCACATTGTAAAGCGCTTTGGGAAGTCATTGACTTGAAAAGCGCTATAGAAATGCAGATCATTTCATTAAACTGTTCTTCTATCCAGTTTAATCTCCTTGCATACGATGTTTGACCACATCCGCATCAATGACAATAAAAACTACTGTATTTTCCGCACTATAAGGCGCACCTAAAAGCCTTTATTTTTTTCAAAAGCTGACCGTGCGCCTTATAATACAGTGCGCCTTATATATGTCTCAATATTAAATCGCAAGGTCTCGCAACTCACGCAACAGCCGCCGACTCGATTTTCCCCCGAAGGCGAAGTCGTCCGCAGTGTATGCTGGGATTTTTTTACCGACGTTTCATTGGCTAACCAATGTGTCAATCATCATTTGAATCGATCACTATTGGCTAAAGTTATTCGGAGCCTCGGATAGGCTAGAGGGCCGAAACAAACCCTGCAATTGGCCGAAAAAGATGTGTCACTCATCAGTTAAATCGATCTTTATTGGCTGAAGTTATTCGGAGCCTCGGATAGGCTAGAGGGCCAAAACAAACCCTGCAATTGGCCAAAAAAGATGACTGAATAGCAAGCTTGCTAAACTACGCCATAAAGAAACATGTTTCATTAGTCTGTATTTGTAAATATTTTACTCTCCTGGATTTACTACACTCACAGTTGTAAGAAGACGATGGTTGCGTATCATTATTGAATGTGAGAACTTAGGTGAGCTATGCGGCTTTATATATTCCCGGTATCTTGTTTTAGAACGATCTTGATGTTGCTGTGATGAGGTGAGTGAATTAAACTCAATTCCAAGTGTTTATTGTCATATGCACAGTAAAGTTGCGAGCGAAAAAGAAAATAGAAACTATGGAATGGTTGGCATTTCTTGAATCCCAAGACTTTAACCTTCTGAATGATATTTGAAACGATGCATTTGAGTGACATCGTACGGACACCGCATCCGCACGTGTCTACGACACGTATTTGCTTCTTTGCAAGCTTTCGGAATGTTGAGGGGGTAAAAAGTTTGACTGAACTATCTGACGTTCCCATTGTAGCGCCTTATAATCAGGTGCGCCTTATCTATGGAAGATATAGGACCAAAAACTATTTTTTGGGGGTGCGCCCTATAACCCGGTGCGCCCTATAGTGCGGGAAATACGGTATTCTAAAATTCAGTCGTCCACGATATAAAATGGTCTCATTGGGACAGTAAAATGGTTAAAGCATTCATAAATATAAAGCTAAATATATATTTAAAAAAACTCATCTTCCATATTTGTGTGCATCTTCCACAGCTTCTACGGAACTGGTCTGATTGCCGGGCACGGATTCACAAGTCCAGAGCGTACCCCAGGCCTCTTTGTGCTATTTGATCAGGATCGTTTTGGCTTCATCTGGCTGGAGTTGAAGTCTTTCAGTCTCTACATCCGTCTGACGGACCAGCTATCCCATGCACATGCACCAAACTTGGAGCGATTCGAGGCCATGCTGCGCAACATGCAGTCGTGGACATCATGAGACCCATGCTTTGAGTCACACGCTGGCAATACAGTAAATCGTGGAAAATCACAATACTAACAAAAAAACGCTAATGTACACTTCATCATACCTCATCCTCTCAGCAGTTCATAGTAAATGGCAACAACCTTTTCCAGCCTGCGTTTCTCAAACATTTTGTTTTTATGTCAAGTCAAGAGAGTTGGATCTTTTTGACCCCCAAAGCGCAGCAAAAAAAAAAAAATGGTCACAATTAATTTTACCGTAAATTCCGGACTACAGAGCGCACCTGAGCACCTGATTATAGGCCGCACCCACCACATTTTAAGGGGAAAACCGATTTTGTACTTACACAAGCCGCACCTGTATATAAGCCGCATGCGCCCACATTAAGACATGTCACACAATCACATAATTAGCCCAAACCCAGCTTTGAGTCCCGTGATTGTAACTGAATATAAATTACACAGTCCATGAACCACAGCCGGCAAGATGAACAGAAAATGATACCGGTACTTAAGGTTTGATGCAGACCTGCAGAGTCCGGTTGCCCGTTGAAACTAATCCAAGGAAAAAAAAGGCTATATTTCCAAAGGTAAGGGTGGGAAAAATATATATCCACTATTGTCCGCCGCGACAACAGGTCTCACTCACCTTTACCCCACTTCCCGTCAGCCCGAGTTTGCTCCTTCCCTCTTTTAATTTGCAAAACATATCAGAATAAGTGTCTCAAATAAACACAATAAAAAATATACAGGTGCAAATACATATTATACATCGTTTACACATATTTACAAAGAAAGACGGTACACCAAGAGAGTTTTCAAAGCTTTAATTATAATATAACTTTCATCCCAAACCGTGCCTGTGAAGGGTAGCAAAACGCTACTAGGAACACGCTCGCATCACAGTCAACGGTTCCGTACTTGTAGAAACCACGGTAAACCATCCTTCTTATAACTGACTTCATCAAAGTCGTCTTTCCCAGTATGGGAAAGAGACTTTGTCACAAAAACGTCGACTCACGCTCCCGTAATCAAAAACACGCTAGCAACACGCTCGCATAGTGAAGTTTACGTGCAGTAGTTCTGTTTCCTTCTTTATCGGACTGCTCGTTTGCTTTTAGCTTGAAAGCTACGTCATGTGCCTTTCTTTTTGCGATTTGCATGATGAGGATATGTCTACTCTAATTTGATTTGTGCACAAGCTAAGAAGTTGCAGTCTTCCTCGGCGCATATATCCCACCGGTCTAAATCTTACCTTTTGTACTCGAGCGCCGCTGGCGGCCGTTAGAAAAATGACATAAATTGGCCGCATCACTGAATAAGCCGCAGGGTTGAAGGTTTGGGAAAAAAGTAGCGGCTTATAGTCCGGAATTTACGGTAATCATTTGCTCCAGTTGCAACAGAGATCCACCTCCGGATCAAACTTTCTGTGCCTCTTATTCGAAAACCATGTCTGTGCTAAGTCGTGTTTGAGAAGATAATGATTTGAATTGCATTTCCATTCAGCGCCCATTACGTTCACAAAAACATGCTGTTTTTGTTTGATTTTTGGTCTGGTGATTTTTACAAATGAGTATGCTTTTCACCTGAGTTTATTCTTAACATGAATTTCAATCGACAGCTTCTCAGGTACTTTTTGTCATAAAATTGTGAATTACAGGACAGTACTCGCGTCTGTTTGGTGTCAACAATAATGAACGCAAAGTCGCTTTGAAACTTGCCCTGAAAGAATAAAGCACTGGTTCTCAACTGGTCTAACTTAAGGACCCACCGTTCCAGCCAAATGACGAGCTGCGACCCGAATCAAGAAAATAATTTTAATGAAAGGATTGGGCTGTTTAAAGCAGAAATAGTAAACATCCTTAACACATGAAGTTTAACTAATTCAACTCGATTTTTTTTATTTTTTGCTTAAAATTAGGACAACGTGAAAATCCGCTTGCATTGGGTATCCTGGGACTGAGCCAGAGGCGTGTTCAGGAGAGTGATCAGACATGTAGTCTCTTGTTAATCGCTTGCCGTGCACTGCTGAACGGTTGTAATCGCTCACTGTGATTGCCTTACTGATCCAAAATGGCCGACGACATTTAATGAAGACACAAATTTTGTGTGCGAGATGTCAATGTGTATCAGTGTTGAGTGTATCATTATGAATCAGTGTTTATTATGAGTGAAAATAGACTAAAAGGGGTCATACCTGTCTTGCATTGTTCACAAACATTACCAGGCAATGTAAGACGATATATTACATCGCCAACAGCACTCGTCAGGGTGAGATCCTCCATCTTCTGCACTGTCGACGCCATGTTGGAAATCAAAGTAAGCGGTCTTTCTCCCGTGATTACTCGGGCGCGCGAGCGCTCAATAATCACTGGCCGTTCAGAAGCTAGCGATAGCTCGCGATAGCAATCACTCACTCTCCTGAACACGCCTCTGGTCTCCATTATGATTAAAATGATCCACCCACCTGCCAGTGTGGAAAAAAGCTACATTTATATACCAGTCTAATACTGCCCTACAAGATTTGTATAAATTATAATCAATTTTTCATAAAGCCTTTCTTGTCATGTTTTATTAAACTCTTAGATATTTGTCTCTTGGACTGAAAAAAAGCAGAAATAGCAGAATCATCATTAGCTGCATCGCTTATCCTTAGTAGGGTCGCGGGTGTGCTGGAGCCCATCCCAGCAATCATTGGGCAGTGGGCAGGGGACACCCTGAACTGGTTGCCAGCCAATCGCAGGGCACACGGGAACAGACAACTCACTCGCTTATTCACACCTAGGGACAATTTGGACCGGCCAATTCACCTGAAATGCATGTTTTTGGAATGTGGGAGGAAACCGGAGTGCCCGGAGGAAACCCAAGCAAGCACGGGGAGAACATACAAACTCCCCACAGGAAGTCTGGAGCTGGATTTGAACCCACGTAGGAGGTTCCCATGACTTGAACTGTGCCGCACATGTGCTAACCACTGTGCCGCCGTGCTGCCCGAAATAGCAGAATATCTTTACTTTTTTTCCCAAAAACAAAATGACTACCAAAACAATAACAACCTCAAGAACATGCATAAAAGCCTAGATCACATACGGGACCCCCTAAAACTGCTTTAAAATAGCCACATCCTAAAAAAACATAATATTAAGTGTGTATTGATAATGATTTAATTATGTAGTTAATAAAGATTATGAACTGGTAAAAAGCTCAAAATACAACATTTTTAGCTTCAAAGGCAGACACTCGTAAACCTTTTCCGTATTTTGCAATCATTTCCTCCTTTGACTCAATAGTTTTCACTGTATTTCACTTTTTTTTCCTTTAATCACAACTTTTTTGGGACCCATAATTGGCAGAAAAAGGAAATGAAACCAACAAAATCACAACAAAATGAAATGTGGTCCTTCTCAAACGCACCCACTAGACAGGTAGAAAAAAAATCAAGCAGGGCTTTATCGCAATCTTCTGTTCCTTTGTATTCTTAGCATCATTTTTCCGAGGCAAAGACCCACCTTTCCGTCTCGTCCCACCAGTTGAGAACCAATGGAATAAAGCATCTCTCAGCAGGGCTTTTATTTTTAATTTTTTTGAACTGCTCTCTAATCAAAGAGCAATTATTTATTTATTTATTTTGCTCCTTGTCTTCTTGTGATTATTGTTTCTGTGACATGCCTTGCTTTGTAATCATGATTTTATCACACTTTGCTTGATAATGTTAGTAGTATTGGAATGTATAATATAAGCTATACATACCTTACACTGGATTCATGTCTCGTTTGATTATTTTTAGTATCCGCAACCAGGGTTGGGTAGGGTTACTTTAACTGGATTACTTTCAATTACTTTTGGATTACTCCAATACCAAATATGCTAATAAAAGACAAAAGAAATGACTAGATTTTGTGCAGGCTTTGGGAGTAATGGAATACGAGGAACGGCAAAAATGATGTTGGCAAGCTGTTTGGATTTCTTTTCATTTTGTTTCTGTCGCATTTTATGTTAGTTTTGCCGGAGATCAAAGAGATCAAAGCCAGGAGAGAAAGCTTACCACGTGTTGTGAGTCATCATTTTATTCATTTTTAGTTTCTTTTGTCTTTTATTAGCATATTTGGTATTGGAGTAATCCAAAAGTAATTGAAAGTAATCCAGTTAAAGTAACTCTACCCAACCCTGTCCAGACTCAATAAATGATTGTAGTTCCTTAACCTTTCTCTGTGTAACCACCTGAACCTGTGATACATCTGACACATGACTAGGCTGACTCAATATGTTTGCTACATTTTGTGTGGCAGCAGCTCTAGTAGCTACTATATTATGTGACTGTATACGTGAGAAAATGCCAGGGTTGGGTAGGGTTACTTTAACTGGATTACTTTTGGATAACTCCAATACCAAATATACTAATAAAAGACAAAAGAAACTAAATATAAATAAAATGACTAAATTTTGTGCAGGCTTGGGGAGTAATGGAATACATGGAACAGCAAAAATGATGTTGGCAAGCTGATTTATTTTCATTTTGTTTCTGTCGCATTTTATGTTAGTTTTGCCGGAGATCAAAGCCAGGAGAGAAAGCTTACCAGGTGTTGTGAGTCATCATTTTATTCATATTTAGTTTCTTTTGTCTTTTATAAGCATATTTGGTATTGGAGTCATCCAAAAGTAATTGAAAGTAATCCAGTTAAAGTAACCCTACCCAACCCTGTGACCGCAACTTACATTTTCAGATTTATTTATTTCCATAAAACCAACATCATCTCCATCCTACGCCAACTTTGTGTACATATACTGTATGTATGTCTTGTTATGGCTTGAATGGGTTGCTCAGTAGCTTTTCTACTACAAGTGCACTTTTCTGGGCAGTAACGTAATCTTGTATCTAAAGAAAGGGCACACCAGGCAGCATATTTATAGTAGACTGCAGCTATACTAACATTTGTCTTGTTCATCTGAACCAAAATATATGGTTCAATAAATTTTCTTATCTGCAAGATGTTTGTATTTGATTGGTTGTTCTTTCTCATTCACAGGGCTCGTTTAAAGTACACATCCTTAACACATGAAGTTCAACTAATTCAACTTAATTTTTTTATTTATTTTTTGCTTGAATTCGGAATTTTGACGACGTGAAAATCCGCTTGCATTGGGTATCCTGGGATTGAGCCAGGCCTCCATTATGATTAAAATGATCCACCCACCTGCCAGTGTGGGAAAAAAAGCTACATTTATATACTAGTCTAATACTGCCCTACAAGATTTGTATGAATTATAATCAATTTTTCATAAAGCCTTTCTTGTCATGTTTTATTGCACTCTTAGATATTTGTCCCTTAGACTGAAAAATTCCCATGTTTAATTGATTAAATCAAATTTATGATGCATCATGCTTGGTTAAAACACTCAATATCAATTTAACAACTCGTGCAATTTGAAGAAAAATCGGAGTCAACCGTAAAATGACATTGTTTATTATTTATTGCCTCTTAGTAGTAAAAAAAAAAAACGTATTCAATAAAAAAACTTGATTTGAATAGTAAGAATAACTTGAACTATTGTAAGAACGGGCATTTTTTTTATACGCGTAGGTTGATAAGTTTGGATTTATTTGCAGGGTTGGGTAGGGTTACTTTAACTTGATTACTTTCAATTGCTTTTGGATGACTCCAATACCAAATATGCTAATAAAGACAAAATAAACTAAATATGAATAAAATGACTAAATTTTGTGCAGGCTTGGGGAGTACCGGAAAAATGATGATGGCAAGCTGTTTGGATTTCTTTTCATTTTGTTTCTGTCGCATTTTATGTTAGTCTTGTCGGAGATCAAAGAGATCAAAGCCAGGAGAGAAAGCTTACCACGTGTTGTGAGTCATCATTTTATTCATATTTAGTTTATTTTGTCCTACCATATTTGGTATTGGAGTAATCCAAAAGTAATTGAAAGTAATCCAGTTAAAGTAACCCTACCCAACCCTGTTTATTTGACATAACATGGGCTCACCTAGCTAACATAATTGTCTACCATCTTGCTGCTATGGGTACCTCCAGAAACCAAAAGCCTTGTGAAATTCTTGGCATAAAAAATAAAAAACAAATGATGCGGTTTGGTCCCTTTAATTCTCGGTAGTTTGTATTTTTCCTTATGCTTTGTACAGGGTTCGTTACAGTTGCTTAAATTCCTTGAAAATGCTTGAATTTTAATGTGTTTTCAAGGATTGAACAGTACTTGAATTTTGAGTGAAGTGCTTGTAAATGCTTGAAATTGTTGTTTCTCAACAAGTCAGCTTAAAAATGACGCAGACACTGCTCTCTGGTGGCCTTTGCCCCCAAGAGGACAGCTATATGCTACATCTAAACAGGGAACTATAAAAATGCAAGGATTATGTATTATTTATAGACATTTAATATGGGCCATGAAAATAAGGTTGTGTTTAAATGTGATAAATTGTAATGGGAAGAACTTCCTGCAACTGAAAATGTGAGTTACATATTATTGTCAAGGTTAACACCTATATGGGAAGAGATTTGTCTTAATATCAAATATGTGTAATTTACCCAAGATCTCAAAATCATGTCTTACTAAATACACTCGCAAGATTAAAAATCGAATTGTCAATTATTGATATAGTTGCGGCACTGCAAAATACATGATTCACACCAAATTTCTTGGTACTGGAGAAATTGGCTTTCAAAGTTCTCAAAAAGTGCTTGAATCCGGCCATTAAAAACTTGTACGAACCCTGTTTGTAGCACTCGTTTCCAGTTGCAGTACACAATACAGCGACATCTAGGGATCAAATATCACACAGTGTTCCTTTAACAGCATCTCAAAATATGTGAGCTGTAAACAGGGTTGGGTAGGGTTACTTTAACTTAATTACTTTCAATTACTTTTGGATTACTCCAATACCAAATATGCTAATAAAAGACAAAAGAAACTAAATATGAATAAAATGATGACTCACAACACGTGGTAAGCTTTCTCTCCTGGCTTTGATCTCCGGCAAAACTAACATCAAATGACTAAATTTTGTGCAGGCTTGGGGAGTAAGAACGGCAAAAATGATGTTGGTAAGCTGTTTGGATTTATTTTCATTTTGTTTCTGTCGCATCTAATGTTCGTTTTGCCGGAGATCAAAGAGATCAAAGCCAGGAGAGAAAGCTTACCACGTGTTGTGAGTCGTTATTTTATTCATATATTCGTTTCTTTTGTCTTTTATTAGCATATTTGGTATTGGAGTAATCCCAAAGTAACTGAAAGTCATCAAGTTAAAGTAACCCTACCCAACCCTGCATTTTATGTTAGTTTTGCCGGAGATCAAAGCCAGGAGAGAAAGCTTACCACGTGTTGTGAGTCATCATTTTATTCATATTTAGTTTCTTTTGTCTTTTATTAGCATATTTGGTATTGGAGTAATCCAAAAGTCATTGAAAGTAATCCAGTTAAAGTAACCCTACCCCACCCTGGCTGTAAAGGACACCTTTGAAAGAAAAAACGAAACTGTTTTTTTTTTTTAAAAGGTTTTTAAAATTCTGTGCGCTCCATTTTATCCTGATGCTGTCGAAGCTTCTCCGGGAGTGTCTGAGTCATGAAGACGAAGCGATCCTTCTTAAAGTGTTGTGAAGTCACTTGCTTCTTCGCACTAATCGCCAGGTACTTTTCTTCACTTCCATATGTAGGCCAGTGTGCTAGGCCATCACCATTGGGCGACCTACATCAACACAAACAGTACAAACTCCTTAGTATAGAAGTAGTTACTTTTTATACCACATACTTTGGGGTTATTACCCTTCCCGAGCAAAGTTCCCCCAGTAGGTCATCATTGTTTGACTAAGTTGCTCCTCCTCCTCGAGGCATGTCGCTAAAACAAAGAATCAAGGTGAAACTGTGTACTTTATATTCTAATGTGGGTCATTCTCAGGGTTGAGTAGGGTTACTTTAACTGGATTACTTTCAATGACTTTTGGATGACTCCAATAGCAAATATGCTAATAAAAGACAAAATAAACTCCCGTATTTTCCGCACTATAAGGTGCACCTAAAAGTCTTAATTTTTTTCAAAAGCTGACCATGCGCCTTATAATACAGTGCGCCTTATATATGGATCAATATTAAGTCGCAAAGTCTTGCAACTAACTTGAAGCCGCCGACTAGATTTCCCCCCGAACGCCAAGTAGTCCGCCGTGTATGCTGGGATTTATTTACTGGCGTTTCATTGGCTAACCAATGTGTCAATCATCATTTGAATCGATCACTATTGGCTAAAGTTATTCGGAGGTCAAGGGGCGAATCCATTTTATCATTTACAGGCTGGCATAGGCTTAAGCTGTAAAACAAAGCCTGCAATTGGCCGAAAAAGATGAATGCGTATAGCACATGGTTGACGGCATACAGAAAGCATTTTTTTACTATTCTGTAATTTTAAATATTTTATTCTCCTGGATTTACTACACTCATGGATATAAGAGGACCATGCATGCACATTATTATGAACACAATGACTTCGGTGAGCTACTCCGGCTATATATTATCCCTGTATCTTGTTTCAGACTGAACTCGATGTTTCTGTGATAAGCGGTGCAGATAATGGATGGAATGGAGTGTCTATTTTTAAAAATTGAACTCAATTCCAAGTGTTTATTGTCATATGCCCAGTAAAGTTGCAAGCGAAAAACAAAATAGAAACTAAGGAATGGTTGGCATTTCTTGAATCCCAAGACTTTAACCTTCCGAATGATGGAACGATGCATTTGAGTGACATCGTACAGACACCGCGTCCGCACGTGTTCTCGACGCGTATTTGCGTCTTTGCAAGCTATGGGAATTTTAAGGGGGTAATCAGTTTGACTGAACTATCTGACCGTTTTGTCAACGTTCCCATTGTAGCGCCTTATAATCCGGTGCGCCTTATGTATGTCAAATATAGGACCAAAAACTATTTTTTTGGGGTGCTCCCTATAACTCGGTGCGCCTTATAGTGCGGAAAGTACGGTAAATATAAATAAAATGACTCAATTTTGTGCAGGCTTGGGGAGTAACGGAACACATGGAACGGCAAAAATGATGTTGGCAAGCTGTTTGGATTGATTTTCATTTTGTTTCTGTCGCATTTTATGTTCGTTTTGCCGGAGATCAAAGAGATCAAAACCAGGAGAGAAAGCTTACCACGTGTTGTGAGTCGTCATTTTATTCATATTTCTTTTGTCTTTTATTAGCATATTTGGTATTGGAGTCATCCAAAAGTAATTGAAAGTAATCAAGTTAAAGTAACCTTACCCAACCCTGTTGAGGGGGCAATCATTTTGATAGACACTGCACTACACACTACACTGTGAAACTGTATATTCAAATGTAGATCAAATAAATTCTCACCATTGAGTCGAATCTGGCTTGCCGTAAAGCAAAGCCCCAAAACTGTGAAAATTTCGTCTCCGTGGTCACACTTGACGAAGCTCGGCCTTCTTGCTTTCAAGAAATGAGGCGGGTGCTGGTACTCGTACAGGTACACCTGGGCGCCTGCATCTAAAGCCAGAAGAGAAGGGCGGGACAAAGAAAGAAAAAGAGAGAGAGGGAGAGAGGGGGAAAGAAAGGGAGAGGAAGAAAGAAATCCAAAGAGAAATAGAAAGACAGAAGGAGAGAAAAGAGAAAAGCGTGAAGGGTAGGAAGAGAAAGAGAAAAGAGAGAAAATGAAGTTAGAGCAAAATAATTTAAAAAGACAGAGAGAGAGAAAGAGACAAGGAACAACAAAGTAAGTGAAAAAGAGAGAGAGAGAGAGAGAGAGGGAGAGAGAGAGAAATAAATACAAGTACAGTGTCTTTGTTCGGGGCACCTTTGGCAACATCAAGTTAACATATTTCAACCTGCAGCTTGTTTTTCTCTTGCACTTCTCTGAGTGTTGTCTCGCGGGCCTGAATTGGCCCGCGGGCCGCCTGTTTGACACCCGTGTCATAGACCATTGTTTCTCAACCTTTTTTGAACAATGACACACTTTTTTTCTCAGAAAAAAAAAAAAATCTAAGGCCACCATCCGTCAAAACTGTAAATTTGAAAATAAAATCCTGTCACCAGTTTCATGTATTTTTTTAATGCCATAATCATTATGCCTAAATTGACATTTT
The DNA here is from genome assembly GCF_059441175.1 of Urocampus carinirostris. NCBI lineage: Eukaryota > Metazoa > Chordata > Actinopteri > Syngnathiformes > Syngnathidae > Urocampus > Urocampus carinirostris. The sequence continues at coordinate 3,991,570 of NC_142355.1, forward strand.
CATTTTTTCCTACTATTTTTGATCATTAATGTTCAAGAAGTAGAACAGGTTATTCATTTTGTTAAACTATTTTAGATTTTGCTATATTTTAAAACAATTTTGTCATGTCCTGCACAGTTGTCATAGCGCCCAGCTGGCCCGGCCCCTTGACACCGGCTGAGACGCATTGGACTGATTGCTCTTGGAGTACTTAAGCGCGCTCCTTTGTACTTTGCGTGGCTGGAATGTTTGTAAAACCTGGTTAAACTCCGTGAGACTTCTGTTAAAACCTGTTAAATGCCTAGTTCTGTGAATCTGCCCGTATTTGATCCTGTTTTGTTTTTGTTCTGATCCGTTTGTTGTTTTTGATAACTTGTCTTTTGTTTGGATTTCTAATCCACTCCGCGACCAACGATCCCCGGATCGAGTGTGCGTGTTGAAGATAAGACCAATTTGTTGAATCGTCTCATACGTGTTCAAAGAATGCAGGAATCAAAATGACGTAAGAGGGAGTTCTTTTTTATTGATACACAATTTCAACAAGAGACTCAGCGAATCAAAGATATGCGTGTGTCTTTATAGTTTTCAACATAGCACGTGTACCCGGTTTGGCCCCGTCCCTTTCCACGCCTGAAGGCGTACATGCCCAGCGTTCCGTCCTTATTTGGAGGTGTTTTTAAGTTCATGCCAGTTTATGTCACCTTGCCATTTGCTGTTATCTGTTGTTCTCCCTTAAGGAGGATTGTTTATACTAATTCGTCCGCCGAGACCTTCCCGAGATGTAAACAACATTTCTCCTAACTGTAAGCAAGTCTTTCTACATTTCTTTCTAAAAATATGCAAATCTATTCTACAAATGCAAGTTTATTTTCTACAACATGCGCACCCTCCTCATCCTTCCCCCAATAAATTGTGAGTACGTCTACACGAATGGGTCCTTTTTTCCTGTTCCCCACTCCGCTTCGTGACAAGTTTGTGTTCAAGATCAATTGTATTTTTCAATCTTCTTTTTCAAAAACGACAACAAAAAAAGAAAATAATACTTAAAATGAGCAAAAATCTGATAGTGTGGGGGTCAATAACCGGATGCTCCCTGGTGCTTTCGAAAATATTTGATAATGGAAAATTAACATTCTTAACGTTTTCCAATGAATATAGATAAACAGTGATCGGTTATCACAGTTAAAGGGAGGCAGAAAAATCCACAAAGTAAAAGATTAATTAATTTATTTAATGATTTTTATATTAAGGGCCAACCAAATTCCCAGACGGAATGATAAAGGGTTCCAACTATTGGCATGCAAAGGTATTACATTAATATGCATGATGGGTGAAAATGTAGGGGAGGATTTTTTTGTTTTGATGTTTTTTTTTGTTTTTATGTTTTTGTTTTTATGTTTTTTTGTTTTTGTTTTGGCTCCTGAGCAAGTTTAGCTGGTGGAGAGATCCAATGATAATCGAAGTGCTAAGCTGTCTCTGTATACAGTATGTGTTGCCATCCTTACAAGGCTTATACAGTGAAACCTCGGTTTTCGAACGCCTCTCAGTTCGAACAAATTGGAGTCCGACCAAAAATTTCGAGAAATTCTTGCTTCGCTGTTCGGTCAAAAAATCGGACTTCGAACGCCGGTAATGCGTGAGTGCGTAGGCTAGGGTGCGATGCTGAGCGGCGTACGGGTGTTTTAGCCCCTAATTATGCCTCCGAAGAAAGTCAGTGAAAGCAGCAAAGTTGCTGCAGGTGAAAAAAGAAAAGTAGTGCGTACAACTATTGCATTTAAGAAAGAAATAATAGCAAAATATGAAGGAGGTGTACGAGTGTCTGATCTTGCTAGGGAATACAGCATGGCTAAATCTACGATGTGTACGATACTAAAGAATAAGGAGGCTGTAAAATCTAGTGATGTGGCTAAAGGCAGTGAGTGCTATAAGCAAGCAACGGCCGCAAGTTTTGGAAGAGGTTGAAAAACTTTTGATGATTTTCCTCTCCCCACCGTCCACCTGCGCCTTCTGCTGACCGCCACAAAGGTAAGAAATCCTATCCATAATTCTTTTCTTTATCCTTTTTTTTTAATTTTTACACGTTCATGTTCGCGTAATCTTTCGTACGGAAGATTACGATAACGCGAACGTACGATTATCCTGGGTTAGCTTTACGTTAAACATTCACGGTAGACATTCAAGGTGTTGGAACGGATTAAAACGATTTTATATTACCGTATTTTCCGCACTACAGGGCGCACCGGGTTATAGGGCACACCCCAAAAAAATAGTTTTTGGTCCTATTTTTGACATACATAAGACACACCGGATTATAAGGCGCTACAATGGGAACGTGGACAAAACGGTCAGATAGTTCAGTCCAACTGATTACCCCCTTAACATTCCCAAAGCTTGCAAAGAAGCAAATACGTGTCGTAGACACGTGCGGATGCGGTGTCCGTACGATGTCACTCAAATGCATCGTTCCATCATTCGGAAAGTTAAATTCTTGGGATTTAAGAAATGCCAACCATTCCTTAGTTTCTATTTTCTTTTTCGCTCGCAACTTTACTGTGCATATGACAAATAACACTTGGAATTGAGTTTAATTTAAAAATAGACACTCCATTCCATCCATTATCTGCGCCGCTTATCACAGAAACATCGAGTTCAGTCTGAAACAAGATACAGGGATAATATATAGCCGGAGTAGCTCACCAAAGTCGTTGTGTTCATAATTATGTGCAGCCGTGGTCCTCTTATATCCGTGAGTGTAGTAAATCCAGGAGAATAAAATATTTACAAATACAGTATAGTAAAAAATGCTTTCTGTATGCCGTCAGCCACGTGCTATACACATTCATCTTTTTCGGCCAATTGCAGGCTGTAAATGATAAAAAGGATCCGCCCGTGACCTCCGAATAACTTTAGCCAATAGTGATCGATTCAACTGATGATTGACACATCTTTTTCGGCCAATTGCAGGCTTTGTTTTGCAGTTTAAGCCAATGCCAGCCTGTAAATGACAAAAAGGATCCGCCCCTTGACCTCCGAATAACTTTAGCCAATAGTGATCGATTCAAATGGTGATTGACACATTGGTTAGCCAATGAAACACCGGTAAATAAATCCCAGCATACACCGCGGACTACTTGGCGTTCGGGGGAAAATCTAGTCGGCGGCAGCAAGTTAGTTGCAAGACTTTGCGAATTAATATTGATCCATAAATAAGGTGCATGGTCAGCTTTTGAAAAAAATAAAGGCTTTTAGGTGCGCCTTATAATGCGGAAAATACGGTAAGTCTTTGCAGTTTCCTTTTTTCTTTTGTGAATAAAACATATAATGGTTTGAATCAGAAAAAATGATGTGCATGATTTTGACTTCATTGGTTATATCAAATTTTACAGTGTAATCTGAAACAGCTTCTTCAAATAATATGTCATTAAATATACAGTTCTTTGTAAAACCTCCTGAGCAAGATAATCAGTATATAAATTAAAAAAAATAGTAATGTGCTGCAACTTACTGAAGTGGAAGATTCTTTTAGTTATTGGAAGACAGCAAAGCTACTGAACAAAGGCAAGTTTGTTTGTTTTTTGCAAATAAAAAAATCGAGCAATTTTTCGCGGACTACAGTAGAACCTCGGTTCTCGACCATAATCAGTTCCAGAACCCTGTTCGAAAACAGATTTGTTCTATCACCGAAATCGTTTTTCCCATTAAAAGTAATGTAAAATCGTTTGAATCCGTTCCAACACCCTGAATGTTTACCATGACCGTAAACATGAAGCTAACCCAGAATAATCGTACGTTGGCGTTAACGTGAACGTGTAAAAATAAAAAAATCAGGTCGTTTACACGCCATTTAGCACCCGGGTCTCCACAAAAAGTGGCTAGCGCTTCATTGGAAATGGAGCTCCGTTCCAACACCCCGAATGTTTTACGTAAACAAAGCTAACCCAGGCTAATCGTACGTTCGCGTTAGCGTAATCTTCCGTACGAAAGATTACGCTAACATGAACGTGTAAAAATAAAAAAAAGGATTATGAATAGGATTTCTTACCTTTGTGGTGGACGGTGGGGAGAGAAAAATCCTCAAAAGTTTTTCAACCTCTTCCAAAACTTGCAGCAGTTGCTTGCTTATAGCGCTAACTTCCTTAGCCGCATCACTCGATTTCACATCCTCCTTATTCTTTACTATCGTACTGATCGTAGATTTAGCCATGCTGTGTCACTAGCAAGATCGGAAATTCGTACACCTCTTTCATATTTAGCTATTATGTCTTTCTTAAAGGCAATAGTTTTACGAACCTGTCCTGCTTGCACAGACCTTCTTCGGAGGCATAATAAGGGGCTAAAACGCCCGTACGCCGCTCAGCATCGCACCCTAGCGTACCGGCGTTCGAACTCCGATTTTTTGGACCGAACAGCGAAGCAAGAATTTCTCGAAATTTTTAGTCGAACACCGATTTTTCCGAACTGAGAGGCGTTCGAAAACCCAGGTTCCACTGTACTTGAAAAGGTCTCATGGCACTCTGGTGGGCCCCGATACTCTGGTTGAAAAACAATGTCATAGACACATTAAAAAAGGAACATTTGTGTCACAGTACCTCTGTGAGCTTTTGCAGTCCTGACGGAAGGAATGTTGAACAAAAAGTCGCCAAGGAATTCAGTAAAACCATCCCGGTTTTTCTCACGATCTTCACCAGCTCCAATATATTCCTCTGCTATTAAATTGGTGACGATCATGTCTTTGGGCTAAAAAATGGACACTATGGAAACACTGTGACGGAAAGTAAAACCAGATTCCACAGTCTTACGTTGGTGTTAAAAAATGACATTGTGTTCACAACATCCTCCCTGCCCATTCCTTCAGTCCAATTTGGAGGAGCCATAAACTGAAAAAAGGGAAAATGAGCTTTTAAAAGCCTATTTCAAAACAAAAGTCTCAAAACAACGATGGCCTTCTCTGCTGGCCTAAAAATATATCTTAATCATGTGATGTGAATTAGATTTTGTCCATCAAAACTTATTGAATACTGTAAATTCCGGACTATAGAGCGCACCTGATTATAAGCCGCACCCTCCAAATTTTAAGAGGAAAACTGATTTTGTACATTCACAAGCCGCACCTGTATATAAGCCGCATGCGCCCACATTAAAAAATGGAACACAAACACAAAATTAACCCAAACCCGACTTTAAGTCCCGCGATTGAAACCAAATGTCCTTCATTAAAGTACACAGTCCAAAAATCATAGCCAGCAAATTGAACGGAAAATGATACCGGTACTTAAGGTTTGATGCAGACCTGCAGAGTCCGGGTCCCGTTGAAAGTAATCCAAGGAAAAAAGTGTATATTTCCAAAGGTAGGGGTGGGAAAAATATATATCCACTATTGTCCGCCGCGTCCACAAACAGGTCTCACCTTTACCCCACTTCCTGTCACCCCCGCGTTTGTTCCGCCCCTTCTTTTTCATTCGCCCGTGCAAAACATCAAACCTTAAGTCCCGGTATCATTTTTTGTTCATTTTGCCGGCTGTGATTTTTGGACTGTGTACTTTAATGAAGGACATTTAGTTTCAATCGCGGGATTAAAGTCGGGTTTGGGTTAATTTTGTGTTTGTGTTTTTTAATGTGGGCGCATGCGGCTTATATACAGGTGCGGCTTGTGTATGTACAAAATCTGTTTTCCTCTTAAAATGTGGTGGGTGCGGCTTATAATCGGGTGCGCTCTATAGTCCAGAATTTACGGTATTTTTACATAAACTTGTAGGTCTGTTATAACATATCTTGATATCTTTTGGGTTGACTTGGACTTTAAAGATTGCAGACAATGAATTTTGGTCACACTTACCCTGGGAATCAACCAGCCCCCTTCATGATCATTAACACCAGTCATGAAGGGGATCTTCTGAATTTCCTGCTTCCCGAATAGCTCGTTGACAGGTTTTGTCAGGAACTTTCCATCTACTTTTATGGAAAGTCGAAGTGTTGGATCCTAAATAAAAAAGTCAATGCACAGTATTAATACATTTTTGGCATTATACTCAAGGTGTCAGTTTTGCTCACCTTCGCCAAAGTCAAAAAAGTCTCGACATCGATGTTTTTCAAGCAGATGGCAAACGCCTCGGAGCTTTCTGTGCTACATCCCGATACATTAGCCACAACCTGGTCAAGGTACAGTACAAGAATCCATCAGTCACAAGTGCGACAGAGCTTGCAAATGAAGGAACCCTTTTTGGAATTTAAAGACCTTTTGCGTACAAAATGTCGTATTATCCCTTACAAAATACAAAATAATCTTACACCATATTTATTTTTCCAAAGTGTTTATTTATGGAGTCTAACATGTTATACTGTACATGTGTTTCGTTATTGTCATGTCCTGCACGGTTGTCATGGCGCCCAGAAGGCCCCGCCCTTGACACCGGCTGAGACGCATTGGACTGATTGCTTTTCGAGTACTTAAGCGTTCCTTTTGGGACTGCCCGTTGCCAGACCATTGCTTTACCTTGTTGAAGACCAGTTCATTCCTGTTTGATCAGAGTAGTGCCGAGTTTGTAATTTCCATTGCCTTTGAACCTGATTTGTTTTGTTTTTGGTCCGTTTGAGTGTTGGACAACTTTTCTTTCCTAATTTAAGTGAAAGATCGTCTACGCATATGAGTTCCGACTCCCTGCTTCCCGGTCCGCTTCCTGACAGTTATATCATATATATTGTTAATTAAAATTTTGTTGTGAGATACTGAGTTGCTCAACATGAATGAGGTTTATTATAAAAAAAAGTTCAAAAATGAAATAGCTGGGACGTTCACCGTAGAAGGAAAAATACATTCAAACACAATTAAGTAGAATAATACATTTTCTTATTCAAATTATTAATTTATTTTCTGCATTAAATTATTGTTGGTAATATACTGATTAAAAGGGATCACCACAAACCTGTCTTTTTTCATTTTCTCCTTTTATACTTCCTTTTTTTTAAACTTCTTTATACAATATAATCATTCGTAACATAATGCATCAAAGCAAGCGAGCCGTTTGAGAGTCGGCTCACTTTAACGAGTTGAGCCGAAAAAGCCGGTTCTCTAAAAAGAGACGGACTTCCTTTCACTATACAACTACCACTGAATGATGCATGATGGGAAATCCCCAGGCGGCAGACGCATTTGCACAGTTGCATCAAACCGCTCGCTTCGTTTGCAACGAAAAAAACGATACCGAGATAGAGGCTACCGCGGCGAACTCCTTTGACTTGATTGATTTGCCGTTTGGTGATAGTCGGTGTATACCGGATGGTACCCATCATTGACAAATTTGCGTTTTTCTGTACAGATTTTCTTGTAGGTCGTAAACGTCTTAAAATGCATAATAAACGTACTTTGTACGGCAAAAACGCACAGGTTGACAGGTATCTTTTCTTATTCTTAGCATTATTTTTCCATGGCAAAGGCCCACGACGTAATTTTGGGCTCTGACCCACGGGTTGAGAACCACTGCCCTAGCAAATGTTATCCTCAATTAGGCATTTATTTGGTAAACGAATAAACTTCATACATAGATTATATTTGTTTTATCCTACATAGTCTGTTTTGCTTTGAGTAGATAGGTGACATTTTGTGTTTGTAAGGTTCAGGGTTGGGTAGGGTTACTTTGACTTGATTACTTTCAATTACTTTTGGATTACTCCAATACCAAATATGCTAATAAAAGACAAAAGAAACTAAATATGAATAAAATGACAAAATTTTGTGCAGGATTGGGGAGTAACGGAATACATGGAACGGCAAAAATGATGTTGGCAAGCTGTTTGGATTGATTTTCATTTTGTTTCTGTCGCATTTGATGTTAGTTTTGCCGGAGATCAAAGAGATCAAAGCCAGGAGAGAAAGCTTACCACGTGTTGTGAGTCACCATATTATTCATATTTAGTTTCTTTTGTCTTATATTAGCATATTTGGTATTGGAGTAATCCAAAAGTAATTGAAAGTAATCAAGTTAAAGTAACCCTACCCAACCCTGCATTTTATGTTAGTTTTGCCGGAGATCAAAGAGATCAAAGCCAGGAGAGAAAGCTTACCACGTATTGTGAGTCATCATTTTATTCATATTTAGTTTCTTTTGTGGGCAGCACGGTGGCGCAGTGGTTAGCGCTTGTGCGGCACAGTTCATGTCATGGGAACCTGTCGTGGGTTCAAATCCAGCTCCAGACTTCCTGTGCGGAGTTTGTATGTTCTCCCCGTGCTTGCATTGGTTTCCTCCGGGCACTCCGGTTTCCTCCCACGTTCCAAAAACATGCATTTCAGGTGAATTGGCCGGACCAAATTGTCCCTAGGTGTGAATGAGCGAATGAGTTGTCTGTCCCTGTGTGCCCTGCGATTGGCTGGCAACCAGTTCAGGGTGTCCCCTGCCCACTGCCCGGAGATGGCTGGGATGGGCTCCAGGGCCCCCGCGACCCTAATGAGGATAAACGGTACGGCTAATGAGATGAGATGAGATGAGAGTGAGAGCCTGTGAGAGAGAAAGAGAGAGAGAGAAGGAGAGAGAGAGAGAGCACGATAGAGAAAGGGGACACAATAGAGAAAGAGAGAACATCAGAAAAAAGAAAAGAAAGGGAATGACTTAAAGAGGGAAAAAATAAAGTGAGAGGGAGAGAAAAAAATAGGGGGAACCAATTTGAGAAGGGACAAGAGAGAGAAACAAAGGGAGAAGGAGATAAAAGAGATATCCAAAGATAAAGAAAGAGAAAAAGTAAAAGTAAAACGAAAGGAAAAAAATGAAGAGAGAATGCAACAAATATATGGCAAAGTTCCCGTTTACCGACATTCATTTCATTCATCTCCACAAAAAAATATTCAACACAGTTCTTGTTGAAATCTTACCGACCTGTCCCGTCGGGAGAGGATCGTTTGAAACCAACGTATCCATTGCAGCAGTTCCACTTTCAGCAATGGCTCGATGTAGCAGGCCATTGGTTAATGGTGACACAAGCTGTTTATAAACCACATAAACCGCTGCATGAAATCAAATGTCACTGTGGATGAAGAATAAGGGAAAGGTGATCGGCAATGTTCCCTCTAAGCTGTACACAAGAAAATCTAGCCAGCTCACAAAAATTCGGATCGAAATTGCTAATAAAGAAGCGAATTAAGTCAAAGTTACAGTGCATGAAGGTAAAAATACAAGGGTTCCCCTGACACTGTGTTCTAAATGCGGTATTTGGAAGTTAAGGTCGAAGTTGAGTAAAGTCAGTAGAGTTTTTCGAGAACCGGCTTCTTCGGCTCGGCTCACTAAAAGGGAACCGGCTCTTTCGGGTCCCAAACGGCTCTTCAGGTTGTTTTTGCTTCTTTCATCCCTATATGACCAAATATTATGTAAAATGATGCACAAAATGACTTAAAGGAAGGGGGGAATAGAACAAAAAAGAAAAAAAATACCAAAATGAAAAAGTAGTGAAAAGCTGAGAAAAAAAGAAACAAAAGGAAGAGGAAAAAGAAGGAAAATTCAGAAAAAAGCCAGAAAAAAAGAAAAGAAAGAAACAAAGGAAAAAAAGTAAATAGAGAACAAAAAGAAAATAGTAACAGCTAGGAAAAAATAAACACAATGAGATTTTTTTCAAAGGAATTTTTAAAAAAAAGGAAAAAAATAGGGAAAAAAAAAAGAAGAAAAAGTTTGTGTTGCATTCAAATAATTTCCAATTATACCAAGTCAATCTTGTTGCCAACATTGTACTTCCACTAAAAAATGTGATTAAATACAGTTGTGTATCGTGCAACCGACTAAATAAGCCCCCCAAAATGTTAGTATTATGCCACAAAAGATACCAGGAAAAAAAGGAATGGAAATCTTGTGAAAGAATTGTTAAAACAGATGACGTTTGGACGCCCTGCAACCTTTCCAATCCTACATTAGTCAATTCATTCAAAAGCGAAAAATAATTTTGCATTGCCGGAAAATCAAGTTTTGGACATGTTTGATAATGACTTAGTTGCCACACTTGGGATTGCCGTTGCTCACTGTTGTTTCAAGCGTTGCTCACCGACTTTTTGCGAACGCTCAGTCCCGTGGAAAATTAGAGGGAACATTGGTGATCGGTCTGCTGAGTGAGTCTCACCAACAGGGAAACGCTCACTCCACCAGCCGACTCTCCAAAAACGGTGACCGAGGTTGGGTCTCCCCCAAAATTGGAAATGTGCTTTTGGACCCAGCGGAGAGCTTCAACCTGGTCCAACAAGCCAAAGTTTCCGGGCAGGTGCTCGTCTCCTGTGCTAAAAAGACATATATCATTATCGCCCGCCAGGAAAGCGAGTGTGGTGTAAACAGGGTTGGGTAGGGTTACTTTAACTGGATTACTTTCAATTACTTTTGGATTACTCTAAAAACTAAATATGAATAAAATGACTAAATTTTGCGCAGGCTTGGGGAGTAACGGAATACATGGAACGGCAAAAATGATGTTGGCAAGCTGTTTGGATTTATTTTTATTTTGTTTCTGTCGGATTTTATGTTAGTTTTGCTGAAGATCAAAGAGATCAAAACCAGGAGAGAGAGCTCACCACGTGTTGTGAGTCATCATTTTATTCATATTGAGTTTCTTTTGTCTTTTATTAGCATATTTGGTATTGGAGTAATCCAAAAGTCATTGAAAGTAATCCAGTTAAAGTAACCCTACCCAACCCTGGTGGTACATTATGTTTTTGTTTAGGATCGAAGTGTGTAAATCTGTTTGTTTGTTTGTTTGTGGGCCTGTCCACCCAAGAAAAAGGGTCATGCAGTCAGGTAGGTTACCCTGGATGTGAAAAAGGCCAAGAAACTGTCTCAGTGCTTTTGGTTTTGTTGAGTTAACATTTTTCCCCAAAAGACACACCACTCTCCCAGACCAGTACTTTTGGTTTTGTTGAGTTAACATTTTTCCCCAAAAGACACACCACTCTCCCAGTCCAGAGGGACATTGAATATCAACACCATCTTTTACAGGCAGTCTAATAGGTTACCCTATATATGTGAAAAATGCCAAAATAGCGGACTCAGCACGTTTACAAAAAGACATTCCACTCCCCCAGACCAGATTGATATTGAATATAAACATAGGTTCTGTAGTTTTGGTTTTGCTGACTTAGAATCTTTCCAGGTAGGTCCCTTTAGAGCACTGGTGTCAAACAGGCGGCCCGCGGGCCAGATCAGGCCCGCTAAGGGATTGAATCCGGCCCACGAGACAACACTCAGAGAAGCGCAAGAGAAAAACAAGCTGCAGGTTGAAATATATCAACTTGATGTTGCCAAAGCCAGGTGCCTCGAAAAAAGACACTGTACTTGTATTTATTTCTATCTCGCTCTCTTTCTCTTTCTTTTCCACTCCTTTTCTCCCACTCTGTCTCTGTCTCTTTCACTCTCTGTGTCTCTTTTCTCTTCCTGTGTTGCACTTTGTTCTCTCTCTGGGTCTTTTAACCTCTTTTGCTCTAACTTCCTTTTTTCATTTTCTCTCTTCTCTCTTTCTCTCTTCATATCCTTTGCACTTTCTTTTCTCTCCTTCTGTCTTTCTATTTCTCTTTGGATTTCTTTCTTCCACTCCCTTTCTTTTCCCCCTCTTTCACGACTTTTTACCTTTTATTTCTCTCTCTCTTTTTCTTTCTTATTCCCGCCCTCTCTCTTTTTCCCTCCCTCTTTCTCTTTTTTCTTTATCTCTCTTTTTCTTTCTCTTTAATCTACTAGTCCGGCCCCCGACAGAATGTTTGTTCTATCATGTGGCCCCCGAGTTAAAATGAGTTTGACACCTTCAGAGGTTAAAATAATCCTTCTCCTTGTCAGCTACTTATCCTGTAATGTTCAGGAGGTGTATAAATTATTTGCATTTGTTACCGAAGTTTTACCTGAAAAAGCCTAAAATTCCCAAGCGATACTGGATCAATACCACCACCACGTCCTGGTAGGCGGCCAGAGCAGAGCCATCATACGTTGAAGCCGATCCCAAAGTAAAGCCTCCACCGTGGATCCATACCATGACCTGGCCAGATCAAAATAAATTTAAAATTTCTTGTATCCGAAAATGTCAACAGATTCCTGCTCACAATGACAAAATGACAAACGTTTGAGATGTAAATTGTGATATGGTGTTAGTCCAAGGTAGTAGGGTTGGGCGATACTGGGAATATTTGTATCGATCTGATCCAAGTAAATACATGGTAGTACCAATTGATTCCAATACGAATACTATTTGCTTGAAAATGTCATGACCATTGAATAATTAAACCCCTCCCCCTTGTGTCATGATTGCCGATTCAGAGCACCTGCGACTGCTTGATTGGCGCCAACAGCCCAGACAGCTGATTGGCTGATGTACTCTTTTTAAACCCCCGGCTTCCAAGAGGAAGCCGTCAGATCGTTATGCGAAGTATTGCCTCCAGCTCAGTAAGCCCTTACGTCAGACTCTGTTCCTGCCGTGTTTTTCTCTGCCTGATCCTCGTTGCCAACCTGTTTCCGGACCTGACTCTGCCCCGTTCTGCCTGCCTGTTACCGGATCTGTTTTGCCCCGTTACCTGCCTGCCTCCTGTTGCCGACCACGTTTCCGAACTTGACACCGCCCTTGCTCTCCACTAAAAATGTTCTACTTTTTTGATTTAATAACTTGACATCGAGTGACATCGTACGGACACCGCATCCGCACGTGTTCTCGTATTTGCGTCTTTGAAAAGCTTTGGGAATGTTAAGGGGCTAATCAGTTGGACTGAACTATCTGACTGTTTTGTCGACGTTCCCATTGTAGCGCCTTATAATCCGGTGCGTCTTATGTATGTCAAAAATAGGACCAAAAACTATTTTTTCGGGGTGCGCCCTATAACCCGGTGCGCCTTATAGTGCGGAAATTACGGTAATTCGACAATAATTCGGCTGAATTCGATGGAATTCACTTAGTTAAATACTTTAAGAAAATAAATCTGCCCCCTGTGAAAATGCCAGCTATCTTTGTTCATTTTCCCATTAAGAAAAGTTAGGAAAATGAAGTTTGTGTTTGGTTAATGGAGTCAGATAACTCATTCGAAAAATTTGATAAACGATACATTTAGTAATATCGTTTTTTCCCTAACACCAGCATTATTATAGTGAAACTTCACATTGTAAGACGATATAAATCCTAGGACAATAGTGTCCTCGTTGCTCATGATCGATAATCTTGATATTTGAATCGATCTGCCCGCCCTTACGAGGTTAAAGCAAAAATAATCTTACTGGAAGTTTTTTATCATCAGCTCTGTTTGCAGGAGTATAAATATTCAGGTAGAGGCAGTCCTCCGAAACCTCCGGGATTTCTTCCGCTATGCCGCTGATAGACTCCAACAGCTCCAAAAGGAAGTGTCTCGGTTGAATGCACCTGAAAGAAACAAAATGGTTTCATGTCAACGTCCGTATGGAATTGTAACCCCCGACCAATGTTCCCGGTAATTTTCCAGGGGTCTGAGCGTTCACTCAAAGTCGGTGAGCAACGCTTGAAACAACCGTGAGCAACAGCAATCCCAAGTGTGGCAACTAAGACATTATCAAACATTCATCTTTTTATTTCCTGACATATTTTGTCGTATAATATTAACATTTTTGGGGGCTTATTTAGTCGGTTGGAAGATACAGAACTGTACTAAATCACATTTTTAGTGGAAGTACAATGTTGGCAACAAGATTCACTTCATATAATTGGAAATTATTTGAATGCAACACAAACTTTTTATTCTTTTTTTCTGTGTTTTTTTTTCTACTTTTTTTTTTAATTCCTTTAAAAAAACTCTCATTGTGTTTATTTTTTCCGCGCTGTTACTTTTTTCTTTTTATTCTCTATTTACTTTTTTTCCTACATTTCTTTCTTTTCTTTTTTTCTGGCTTTTTTCTAAATTTTTTCTTCTTTTTTTTCTCTTCCTTTTGTTTCTTTTTTTCTCAGCTATTCACTACTTTTTCATTTTGGTATTTTTTTGTTTTTTGTTCTATTCCCCCATTCCTTTAAGTCATTTTGTCCATATACTTACATAACATTTGGTCATGTTGGGATTAAAGAAGCAAAAACAACCCGAAGAGCCGTTTAGGACCCGAAAAAGCCGGTTCCTTTTAGTGAGCCGAGCCGATGAAGCCGGTTCTCGACAAACTCTACTAACTTTACTCAACTTCGTTCCACTCCGACTCGACTTCAAAATACCGCATTTAGGACACAACGTCAGGGGAACCCGTGTATATTTACCTTCATGCACTGTAACTTTGACTTAATTCGCTTCTTAATTAGCAATTTGGAGCCCTGATTTTTGTGCGCTGGCTAGATTTTCTTGTGCGCTGAGAATGGGCGAGCAGTGCGCAATTTCGCACGCACGCAGCTTAGAGGGAAAACTGATCCTGTCCTTTATTAAGGAAAAGAGTTTTTAAAATGCCATAATTTTTGGGGGTGCTTGGCTTGAATTTGTGGGTGCTTGAGCCTCCCCCAAAAACAGTCTGGCTACGCCCATGGTGCCGTATAATCAACAGCACATTTGTGCTTACATAGGTGGTTGCCTGCTGGCGTCTCTCACTCCCTGCCATGCTTCCACTTCCTGGGGTGGAGACAGTCTCAGACCAGGTCCGACAGGTGGCTTGGCAAAGGGGACTCCCAAGTAAGCGTAGACTCCAGAATCCTTTCCTTTGACATCTGCGTACAACCCCTTCAGGCTGCCAATCTCAGTTTGGATGACCGGTGCTGAAAATGACATATTTGTGCTCAGTCAGAATCCTTGCAGAATTTGGAAAATAAAAATTAAAAATGTCCTTTCATCCCAGGCAATGTTCCCTGTAATTTTCCTCGGGTCTGAGCGTTCACACAAAGTTGGTGAGCAACGCTTGAAACTACAGTGAGAAACAGCAATCCCAAGTGAGGCAACTAAGTCATTATCAAACATGTCCAAAACTTGACATCAAGTTACATTTTGCTGAGTTTCCGGCAATGCAATTTTTTTTGCATTATTAATGTATTATTGCAAAGGTTGTACGGCCTACAAACGTCATTTGTTTTTACAACAATTCTTTCACAAGATTTCCATTTCTTTTTTTTCCTGGTATCTTTTGAGGAATAATACTAACATTTTTGGGGGCTTATTTAGTCCATACAGAACTGTATTTAATCACATTTTTTAGTGGAAGTACAATGTTGGCAACAAGATTGACTTGGTATAATTGGAAAGAAAAAGAAAGAAAAGGAAAGAAATGTTGGAAAAAAGTAAATAGAGAACAAAGAGAAAAAAGTAACAGCTCGGAAAACATAAACACAATGAGATTTTTTTTTTAAAGGAATTTTAAAAAAAGTAGAGAAAAACACAGGGAAAAAGAAGAAAAAGTTTGTGTTGCTTTCAAATAATTTGCTTTCAACCGACCAAATAAGCCCCCAAAAATGTTAATATTATGCGACAAAATATATCAGGAAATAAAAAGAAATGGATATCTTGTGAAAGAATAGTAGGAACAAACAACGTTTGTAGGCCGTACAACCTTTGCAATAGTACATGAGTCAATTTATTCAAAAGAGAAAAATAATTTTGCATTGCCGGAAACTCAGCAAAATGTAACTTGATGTCAAATTTTCGACATGTTTGATCATGACTTAGTTGCCACACTTGGGATCACTGTTGCTCAATGTTGTTTCAAGCGTTGCTCACCGACTTTCCGTGAATGCTCAGACTCGTGGAAAATGACAGGGAACATTGCATGGAGTGGTCAAAAAATACACACTGTCCCTTAAACTCTTGACAACGAAAACAACCACAACTCTTTTTTTTATTGACCAATCCTGTTTTCATGATCTTATTTGAACCCAGTTACTCTTGTCTAGGCAACTCTAGTCTTTTGGTAACTTGGTCAATCAATACATGATTGATTTGAACAGATAATACCACAACCTCATATTGCGTAAGTCAAGCTAGTGGTACAAAGTTAACTGATGATAGGGTTGCACCTTTGACTTATTTTCGGGGATGAAATATAGTAATGGACAGGTAATAAATGAATCCTGGATATTATTTTATACATATTACATGCTGTGTGGACCACATCTTGGCATTACACAAAGTAACAAACATACAGTTCATGGTATATAATATTACATAATGCCTTGAGTTTTGGGTTGATTGCATGAGAAGGACCTCCCAATTAACAATAATTTTATACAGTGAAGTGCTGATGGAATAAAATAATAGAAATCATGAGAGTAGAATAACACCAGCAGGGTTGGGTAAGGTTAACTCACAGGTGTCAAACAGGCGTCCCGCGGGCCAGATCAGGCCCGCTAAGGGATCGAATCCGGCCCGCAAGACAACACTCAGAGAAGCGCAAGAGAAAAACGAGCTGCAGGTTGATATATGTCAACTTGATGTTGCCAAAGCCAGGTGCCTCGAACAAAGATGCTGTACTTCTATTTCTCTCTCTCTCTCTCGCTCTCTCTCCCGTTCTCTCTCGCTCACTCTTGCTCTCGTGTTCTCTCGGTCTCTCGCTCGCACTCTCTCGTGCTCTCTCGCTCTCTCTCGCTCATTCCTGATCTCGTGCTCTCTCGGTCTCTCGCTCGCACTCTCTCGTATTTTCTCGCTCTCTCACTCTCTACTTCTCTCTCTCTCTTTCTCTCTTTCTCTCTATCTCTCTCTATCACTTTCTCTCTCTTTCTCTTTCTCTCTCTCTCTATCTCTCTCCGTCTGTGTCTTTTTAACTTATTTGGCTCTAACTTCATTTTTTCCTTTTCTCTCTTTTCTCTTTCTCTCTTTCTACCCTTTGTGCTTTCTTGTCTCTTTTCTCTCCTGTTTTTCTATTTTTCTTTGGATTTCTTTCTTCCTCTCTCTTTCTTTTCCCCCTGTCTCATGACTTTTTACCTCTTTTGTTTCTCACTCTCTCACCCTTCTTTGTCCCGCCCTCTCTCCTTTTCCCTCCCTCTTTCTCTTATTTCTTTATCTCTCTTTTTCTTTGTTTTTAATCTACTAGACAGAATGTTTGTTCTATCGTGTGGCCCCCGAGTTAAAATGAGTTTGACACCCCTGCTTTAACTGGATTACTTTCAATGACTTTTGGATTACTCCAATACCAAATATGCTAATAAAAGACAAAATAAACTAAATATGAATAAAATGACTAAATTTTGTGCATGCTTGGGGAGTAACGGAATACATGGAACGGCAAAAAAGATGTTGGCAAGCTGTTTGGATCGATTTTCATTTTGTTTCTGTCGCATTTTATGTTAGTTTTGCCGGAGATCAAAGAGATCAAAGCCAGGAGAGAAAGCTTACCGCGTGTTGTGAGTCATCATTTGATTCATATTTAGTTTCTTTTGTCTTTTATTAGCATATTTGGTATTGGAGTCATCCAAAAGTCATTGAAAGTAATCAAGTTAAAGTAACCCTACCCAACCCTGATGTTGCGTAAGACAATTTTCCAGTTTATTTTCAAATCGAAAAATAGCCTGATCGGCTCTTACCATTATGTTCTGCTGCAGCATAGACATACAGCAGAGCAGAAAGAAAGCAAAAAGTTTCACTTCCACGGATCTTCATGTTGCATTTGTAAATGTGCACGTCCTTAACGCTAGTTAGATGCCCTTTGCCCTCGTTGTGTGTTCTTGCTCTTTTGTCAGGGAATGTGAGCGACCGGTTTGTCCTAATGTGGAGCTATTTTGCAATACCCCTGTGTCCTTTGGAATATAAGCCATCCTTTCTTTCTTGCTTTAACTTCTCACGATAGATAGATAGATAGATAGATAGATAGATAGATAGATAGATAGATAGATAGATAGATAGATAGATAGATAGATAGATAGATAGATAGATAGATAGATAGATAGATAGATAGATAGATAGATAGATAGATAGATAGATAGATAAGTCAAGTCAAGTCATTCTTATTTGTATAGCCCTTAATCACAAACAGTCTCAAAGGGCTTCACAGGTTATTACACAGACTATTTTTTTCAGACTATTATTACGCCATCCCCTGATCTGGAACCAGATAGATAGATAGATGGATGGATAGATAGATGGATAGATAAAAGGAGAAAATGAAAAAAGACAGTTTTGTGGTTATCCCTTTAATGAGTATATGACCAACAATAATTTAATGCAGAAAATTAATTAATAATTGAAAAAGAAAATTCTACTTAATTATATTGCATGTATTTTTTCCTTCTACAAGCTTTTTTTATGACAAACCTCATTCATGTCGAGCAACTCAGTATCTCACAACAAAATGTTCATTAACAATGTATATGATATAACAAAACCCATGTACAATATACCATGTTAAACTACATAAATAAACACGTTTGAAAAACAAATTGTGTAAGATTATTTTGTATTTTGTAAGGGGAAATACGACAGTTTGTAAGGGCATGGAGCTGTGGAGCTTGATAGGTAACATAAATTTACCCACATTGTAGTACTTAGATGACCCAGCAGATGGCGCTACGCGAAAACGGCTGTGGTTTAAAACCATAACTGACATACTCTTTGCGCATGCGCAATTTGTTCACCCGGCAGGCTAAATTGCTTCCTCGCTAACGAGTTACCAAGCTAGCAGCTGTCATGTCGCCAAACGTCATTATTCCAACTTGACGGCAGCGGGAAAAAAAGCCACCATTTGACTCCAAAGTTGATAAAGATGAGGAGGTTGAACAAAAAGAAAGCTTTGACGTTGGTCAGGGAGCTGGACGCCTTCCCTAAAATCCCCGAGAGCTATGTGGAGGTGTCAGCCAGCGGAGGCACAGGTGATGCCGACTGTTTCTTCATCTTGTATCCAAAATTCACGCTTTCCATTATTTTTAATTTATTTAGTGTCTCTGCTTGCGTTCACTGCCATGGCTGTGCTTGCCTTCTTGGAGTTTTTCGTCTACAGGGACACATGGATGAAGTACGAGTACGAAGTGGACAAAGACTTCAGCAGGTATTAACACCAGGAAGTTGGAAACTTTTAGTCAACGTGTATTTCATTCGCTGCCTTGTCTGTTGCAGCAAACTGAGGATAAACATTGACATTACGGTCGCCATGAGATGCCAGTGTAAGTAGTATTCGTTGACGATTCCATACCTGTCAACCTGTACGTTTTTGCCGTACAAAGTACGTTTATTATGCATTATAAGACGTGTAAGACGTACAAGAAAATCTGTACGTAAATTTGTCAATGATGGGTACCATCCGGTACACACCGACTATCACCAAACGGCAAATCAGTCAAGTCAAACGAGTTCACCGCGGTATCCTCTATCTCGGTATTGTTTTTTTTCCTTGCAAACGAAGCGAGCGGTTTGATGTAGTGAAAGGAAGTCCGTCTTTTTTTTGAGAACCGGCTTTTTCAGCTCAAGTCATTGAAGAGAGCCAGTGTTATGCTGAGAAATGCATCCCTGCCGAGATTTGCATCCTCTAGCTCAGGGGTCGGGAACCTATGGCTCGCGAGCCATATATGGCTCTTTCTATGAGTACCTGTGGCTCAGAGACAAATTTGATTGCATGCAAATTTTCTCCATCTCGTCCAAAACATAAGCTATTAAACCTGTTCAGATACACGCAGAGCCAAACCAAACTTAACAATGGAGCAGTACTTCGCAGTATATATAGGGCACGTTTTTCACTACAATTTACAGTAAAGGTGTCACCAAAAAAAAAAAAAAAACTTGTTCTGGCTGTACAACGCTAAATAATCCGTTATATAAAACATCACTATATTATCTGTCTTCAGTGTTCAGATACCTTATGATGAATCCACAGAACAAACTATGAATACACCAAAACACCAGAAGAGAACTTAAAGTTTTTTGATTGGGTGAGTGGGAGGGATGGAGCTATGCAAAAAGTGCAAGCCCTCCCCCCCATCTCTCGCCCTACGCCGTCTGCGCCATAGATAAGCACATCAGGCTCCCTGTTTGCAGAATGTTGTGACGTTTTTACAAAATAACTGCTTACATCTGGTTTTGAAACCAATATGTATGAAAAAAATGGTCAAAATGAGTTTAACCGATCTTGAGTCATTGCAAGAAAGAGACAAGTTTAAAGTGGTATGGTTGTTGATTTTGGGACACGGGCTCTGGCATTATTCTCTTTTCATAATTTTTATCAAATCATCAAAAGTAAATGTGCTGAAGACTAAGCTTTTGTCTGGGGCGCGGGTTTAGCAATTTAGTAAATTTGTCTCATAATATATGGTGTGGCTCTTTCCCAAAATAAAATTGATATATTTTGCTTTTATGGCTCTTTGAGTCAAAAAGGTTCCCGACCCCTGCTCTAGCTACTATAACCACTTTTACCTCGTTTTATCTCACATTTATATCACTTTTCGAGAACTGTTATGCATTCTACCATAAAGCTTATTATGCTGAAATAAGCTTTATGGTAGAGTGCATAACAGTTTCAATACGAGCGATTTGAGTAGAAAAAGGCAAAATAAACATGTTACCTGCTCAAAAGTGATTTATATACAGTGTGCATTACCGTTCGATTACATTTCCCAAAAAGGGATATAAAAGTGAGATAAAACGAGGTAAAAGTGGTTATAGTTGCTAGGGGATGCAAATCTCGGCAGGGGTGCATTTATCGGCATAACACCGGTATAAGCCGACTATCACGAAACAATCAATCAAGTCAAAGGAGTTCGCCGCGGTAGCCTCTATTTTGGTATCGTTTTTTTCCTTGCAAACGAAGCGAGCGGTTTGATGTAGTGAAAGGAAGTCCGTTTCTTTTTAGAGAACCGGCTTTTTCAGCTCAACTCATTAAAGATCATTAAATCACTTTTATATCACTTTTCGGGAAATGTAATCGAATGGTAATGCACACTGTATATAAATCACTTTTGAGACGGTAACATGTTTATTTTGCCTTTTTCTACTCAAATCGCTCGTATTGAAACTATTATGCACTCTACCATAAAGCTTATTTCAGCATAATAAGCTTTATGGTAGAGTGCATAACAGTTCTCGAAAAGTGAGATAAAAGACAGATAAAACGAGGTAAAAGTGGTTATAGTAGCTAGGGGATGCAAATATCGGCAGGGGTGCATTTATCGGCATAACACCGGTATAAGCCAACTATCACGAAACAATCAATCAAGTCAAAGGAGTTCGCCGCGGTAGCCTCTATCTTGGTATCGTTTTTTCCTTGCAAACGAAGCGAGCGGTTTGATGTAGTGAAAGGAAGTCAGTTTCTTTTTAGAGAACCGGCTTTTTCGGCTCAACTCAATAAAGGGAGCCGATGTTATGCCAAGAAATGCATCCCTGCCGATATTTGCATCCCATAGCTACGTGTAACGACCCTCAATCATGCGCGACACAAGGTTTCACAGCCACTCGGTTTATTGCCTGCATTCAGTAAACAAAACATTACAAAAGTCAGGGCATCTGTTCACGACTGCAATCATCTAAAACATTAAAAATACAAAAAAACGGGTCATCAATCAACAGGCAGCACCTCGTGGCGTGTTTGCATCAAAACATGTTGCATCATCGTTTCAAGCTGTATTACTTCACTTCATATTTAGTGCTTTTTTAATATACATCATTTAGCACAACTTATTTTTTTTATATACAAAAATTATTTGTGAAAGCAGCTCCTATATCTAGCAAAATATGCATTTTTTATCCAACTGATATTGGGCACATCTTACCTTCAGCGCGATGCGAATTAGCTGAAGCTACGGCACGCGCTGAAGCCCATAAAGTGCCAAACGAAAAAGACAGTCGCAGACTTAACATTTGAATGAGGTACCGGAATATTAACAGTAATACAACAAAAACACAGATTTTGTCAGAATTTAAAAAAACATTCAAAACAATCAAATTTCAACTCTGTTACACCATTATAACCACTTTTACCTCGTTTTATCTCACTTTTATATCACTTTTCAAGAACTGTTATGCACTCTACCATAAAGCTTATTATGCTGAAATAAGCTTTATGGTAGAGTGCATAACAGTTTTAATACGAGCGATTTGAGTAGAAAAAAGCAAAAATAAACATGTTACCTGCTCAAAAGTGATTTATATACGGTGTGCATTACCGTTCGATTACATTCTCAACAAATACAAAGACAGAATGGTTTAAATTGTAATACAGTCCCAACAAATGCAAGACGAAATGGTTTTGGTTATATGTTTGCCATTACATTCCCGAAAAGTGATATAAAAGTGAGATAAAACGAGGTAAAAGTGGTTATAGTAGCTTGGGGATGCAAATCTCAGCAGGGATGCATTTCTCGGCACAACACCGGCTCTCAAGCGGCTCACTTGCTTTGATGCATTATAGTACGTATTATTATGTTATATATATGATATAACGAAACACATGTACAATATAACACGTTAAACTACAGAAAAAAAACACGTTTGAAAAAAAATGTGGTGTAAGATTATTTTGTAAGGGAAAATACGACAGTTTGTAAGGGCATGGAGCCGAGGAGATTGACAGGTGCGCGATCACATTGTTGAGGTTGAGACAGTTTTGGGCAACTA
This sequence comes from Urocampus carinirostris, assembly GCF_059441175.1. Lineage (NCBI taxonomy): Eukaryota > Metazoa > Chordata > Actinopteri > Syngnathiformes > Syngnathidae > Urocampus > Urocampus carinirostris. The sequence continues at coordinate 4,013,999 of NC_142355.1, forward strand.
CTATTCAATGACACGCGGTGAGGTTCGTGTAAGCCAGGGGTGTCTCAATTTACCAGATTTGGTAAACTGAATTTGTATGAGGGCTGGCATTCTATGAACAGTCTTTAATAAAATCGCCCTCCGCGAAAGGTTTGCAGTGCTTGACGATCAGCGTCACAACCGTGTACCTCACCTTTGTAGTATTTTCATATGACTCGCATGGTCTTGTGAAAAAGTGCTGCTGTGCGTTCAAACGGCTTCCATTTTATTTCCAGTTAGCTTTTTGTAGTTCGCGTGTTTTGCCTGGCAGTGCCTCTTGATATTGTATTCTCTGAAAACAGCCAGTCTCTTGGCAAATTAGACAGATGCAGTTCTTTCGGATTTCCGTGAAATAAAAACTCCAATTCCCACTTGTCCGGGAAGCGGTGGCCCTCACATTTAACTTTCCTTCTTTTATTTACCAGATATAAAATTGGCTGGCCTAAAATTCTCACAGAAAGCCAAGGGCAAGGTGGCCAAAGGGTTGCTGCCATCATCTGGTGAAAAAATAAATCATGTACAATTCTATTTATATGGCGGTCGACAGTTCTGGCAGGCCACATATTATCAATCTTATGACGGAGGCTGTTCACAGAGGTTATCGTGATTTTGCTTCCTCGTTCGGCATCAATGCAAGCCTTGGGACTTCTTGCGAATAAATACAGTACAAAAATACAATAACGTAGCCAATAGCACATCTGTATTTTCATGATGCTGTGACGCAAACCAATAGCAGACCAGTATTTTACATGACTTGGACAGATAGCGGATGAGCATTTAAAGACGTAATGCACAAACACCACAAAGTTTAAATTTTGTAAGTTTTTAAGAACTCAAGATTTGTTGATGTTGCACAGTGGAGAAATGCTGTAAAATATCTTATTTCACACTGTAAAGTGATGTAAATATAACATCATTTTGACTAGCTATATGTTTTATGGTCATGGAACCCTTAATCGTGTTGATTCTTGGGCAAGTTCATGCTGGCGGTGCCCATCCCTCACCTGGTTTCCATGGTTACCAGTAGGTGGACCCCCCTTATCTGTATGATTACATATATTGAACCACAAAATTATTGATGTACTGAAGAAAACCCGAGACAGTATTTCGCCAGTGAGAATGCGAAAGTCAATCGCTACAAATCGGTGGAGTACCAAAACGGTCAACAATAAACAGCCTTTCACATGTGTGTACAAGGGATTTGAGTGTTGGACAGGATTTGAGGTACTGTATATGGTGCTTCGTTACATTTCCAATAGCTCCAGTTATAAGTTTTGTTTTCTTTCTTACACCACACCCATGTAGAAAAAAAACAACCCTGCAACTATATCAGGTGAAAACAAGTTAGCCAATGACAAGACAGCTCTCCCAGGTGGCCTATGAATGATAGGTAGCATATGCCCTGAGTTTGGCATATAGACACTTTGTTAGCTTGGGAAAAGAATAGGGACATTCTGTGTCTTGAACATGATAATTATCCTTTTACAAACACATTAAGTAGGCAAAAGGTATAGATGTGTGTATATTAACAAAACCAGGTATCACCTTGCACAATGTTGACTTTTTTTTGCACTATGATGACTTTTTTTTTGCACCAAATGTATAATTGCACAAACCCTTACGATACCAAACTGTATGTAACATCCTACATGCCGACATTCCTTGTGTAAATATTGTGTAAATTACAACTATAACCATATCCTCCTTGTTTTATAACCTTATCTATTCTGTTCCTTTATCTTCTTGGCTTTTTTACCTCACTGTGAATGTGTGAAACTGGAGTGTCATGCCCAGTTTCGTTGTCACAATATGTTAAACCATTTTGTAACAATGACAATAACGGTATATTCTATTCTATATAGCACTCTTAGAAGTCTCTATTTCATTATGATTCAAAAGATGTGTGCATAAAAGCTTGCTATTGTTAAAATTTGGTTTGGCCATATAATTCAACATATCGGCAAGGGTCAATATTGTTGTTGTGCTTACTACATTTGTTGTGAGAATATCTAAATTTGTTAAAATGTCATATAAAGGTTTTTTTTTAAAAACTTGTTACAAGCCTGTATACAAAAAATCATGTATGTCTTAAGTGGTGTTAACGCCGAGTTTGATTTGTTTACATGTACAGATATTGGCGCAGATGTTCTGGATCTGGCTGAGACTATGGTTGCTTCAGATGGACTCAAATACGAGCCGGTTTGTAGCTATGGTTGAATTGACACTTTTTCCTGTCTATTATTCAAGCTATTCCTAGAAAATTAAAATGATCTGATTTGAGAGATTGGGATGGATCTACATCATAAACACCACACATCCTGCCGTTTTTGCCAATTTAAAATGGAGAAATAATGTGCACAAATATCCGAAATCCCAATTAAATCATTTGAACAAAGTATGAAGTTATTGTAGATGTCAAAATGCTGGTACACGATATACCTGAATTCTGTGCTTGAATGATTTTAGGTCAACTTTGAGCTGTCGCCACAGCAAAAAATATGGCACATGTAAGTTGAGGCGACAAGGATACCGCTATCTCCCAAATATCTAAATAACCTTATTGCTCATTATTTATATGAATGGCATTTGCAGGACCCTTCTTCATATCCAGGAACGTTTGCGAGTGGAGCACTCCCTGCAGGACTTGATCTTCAAAACAGCCATGAAAGGATCTCCACCCGCTCAGCACAGAGGGTGGGCTTATCTCATTCCGGTTAATTCAAGAATGTGAACTGTGAAATTGTTGCCGGGCAGATTTCATGAAGATAAAGCTAGACTGCCCAATCACGTGTTGAAACATATCTGCGATGACAATTGTTTTAGGTTTTAGTGTGATGGGCGGATCATTTTTTTTTTTTTTTTTAGTTATTTCTTATGAGGTAAATTCGTCCGAGATACGAGAAATTGTTGCAGTAGCTCAATGTGCCGGATTCGGAATCGGCAATCGCTGTATTGAGAGCTCAGAAAATTGGACACACTTTCCAACCCAGTCATGATTTGTTTGAACTGTTGCCCTCACGTAGACAATTTAAAATTTTCTAGTCTAGAACAAATCGATTGAAAAACGGCTTCTACCATAAGGCCATAATAAGCAACACTGCAATATGAATGAGACACTAATACCATGCTTAGACAAAGAATGTGCAATTTTCATGAGGGATGATTCAGTTCTTTATTTTTTATTTAATTTGACTCACAGTGGGACCTTGCTACTTCGCGGTTCGACGTTCGCAGCTTTTTTTTTTGAAGGGGCGTCGCTACTTCGCAGATTTTCACTTTTGGCGGGTGGTTTTGGTCCCCATTAACCGGGTCTAAAAAATAATAATTAAAAAATATATATTATTATTATTTTTTTCTTCTATTTGAAGGGTCGTCGGTACTTTGCTGATTTTCACTTTTTGCGGGTGGTTTTGTTCCCCATTAACTGCGTCTAAAAATAATAATTAAAAACATTTATTTATTTATTATTTTTTGAAGGTGCGCCGCTACTTTGCGGATTTTCACTTATCGCGTGTGGTTTTGGTCCCCATTAACCGCGATAACCGAGGTCTTACTGTATTTTTATACTAGTACCCTTAAGAGGTGTGTTTTTCAACCTTTTTTTTGAGCCACGCTTTTTACATTGGAAAAATTTTGCGGCACACCACTAACCAAAAACGTTATAGAATGACACTGAACAGTATGTTTAATTACAATATGATTTATAATACCCCCAGTTTTTACAGCGCAGACACTTGACAATGAAATATTTGCAAAAAAAAAAAGAATCATAAATGTTTTTTAAAATTTTAAAAAGTGACATTGGATAATTTCTCACGGCACACTCGTGTGCTGCGGCACAGTGGTTGAAAATCACTGCCTTTGAGGAACCTGTAAGGAATTTGAAACTTTGTTACTCTCTGCCTCCATCTCCTGGTTTAAAGTCTTGATGGCAGCTTGAGTCAGCTCGTTAACGATGTACAGTACATGCATTTATTTGATGCGCTCAAATATTTTTTTTTTCTCTTTCTTGGGGTTTCTGTTGTTGTTTTGACCTTTCTAAAAGCAGGCCTTTCCTCTTTTTTACCATTTTCGTGCTACACTGACAAAAAAAAATCAACCTGCAGGGACAAGCATGACATCATATCACAGAATTCCCCACAGCCCCATTTCCACGAACCCAATGTCTTCCACCCCGAACAACTCTGATAAAAGTGAGATGAAAGCAAATAGGTGTGGTGGAAAACAAAGCATACAGCCTCTTTGTACTCATGTGGACATTGTCAACACTTAATTAATAAAGAAAACACGTAACTTTCAACTATTTAAGGTGACCTCAAGCAACTCGCCTCACCTTTAACTTATTATTTAACCTATGGTATTTCATCTTGTAAATGGTCTTGCACCATTAGGATGGCACTTTTAAATTTTGTTGTGCATTTCAGATGTTAAAAATTAATTTCTATTGCATGAATTAAAGACTTAAGATCAAGGTGAAGTACAACGACTCATTGAAATTGAGACTTTATCAAAAGTTGATTGCATTTAAACACCGATACATTTTTGTCTGAAACGGCATTATTGTTGGATCCAAGCGTGATACAGGTGTTAGGAATTTAATACAGTACATTAAAAATGTACCGTTTACCAAATTGTTCGAATTGGTTATCTGAATCCATTAACTAAACACAAACTTCATTCTCCTAACAATGCATGCTTGTTTCTTTATGGAAAAATGTACAAGAGACCGGCATTTCCACACGGGGGCAGATTTATTTTCTTAAAGTATTTAACTAAGTGAATTCCGTGGAATTAGCCGGATTAGTGTCGCTCTTCGTTGAGCCTCTCTCTCGATGGTCCCTCTCGATCTCCGATCGATCTCCTTTCTCCCGGCCCACGCCTTTTTCCCAAGCTGGCGTGTCGGCTCCTCCCATGGGCGGGCCAGAGACTCCCCACGTTGACTCCACCTCGTCGCCTCGATGTCTGAAGAAACTCAAAACAACACCAAGCGTTTATCAAAACAAGGCCTGACGTCCTTCGTCAGCGCCGTTATTAAAATTCCCCAGCCAAAACACTCCACACTTGTAACTGCGTGACCTGTCATCGAACTTAAGCCTTCTCTATGAAAAATCTTCATTGCATTCAATAAATGTAACTTGTATAAAATCCTTTATAGTAAAATGTATAAAATATAAAATCATTCACAGCCAAGATTACAAATGAATGAAAATACATTTTGTGCATGCGTCCTTGCACAGCTCAGACGGCAGCACGTCGCTTAACGCTTGCCGGATTCATGGACATTTGGACGTCAACAAGGTGGCCGGAAACTTCCACATCACCGTTGGAAAGTATGGACACCCAACACACATACATGAAAAGAGAAACTTTTTCATATTTTGATATCCAATTATATTTTGGTTTCTAATGAGTTTGGCCAGCAAATTAGTTCAACTCCCAAGGCAATGTTCCAAGTACAGTATGCGAATGGGTCATTTATGTCTACAGGTCCATCCCACATCCACGAGGCCACGCACACTTGGCAGCGCTGGTCAGCCATGACAGTGAGTTGTCGCACTTCACCTTGATCTCAAGTAACCGCTGACACTTCCTACCTCGTCATCATTTCGCAGGTTTCAACTTTTCCCACCGCATCGACCACCTGTCCTTCGGCGAGGAAATCCCAGGGGTCATCAGCACGCTGGACGGCACCGAGAAAGTCACCACCAACCGTAAGCATGTCTACGCTCGCTGTGAAGACTTCGGTCGGTGGATTAAAATCGAGGCGTGTGCGTGTTTGTGTGGGTTTTTTTGCCATCAGCCAATCACATGTTCCAGTACTTCATCACAATCGTACCCACCAAGCTCAACACGTACCAGGTTGCAGCCGACATGCACCAGTACTCCGTCACAGAGAGGGTGAGAAGACCTGGCTGTGAATTTTGGGAAGCGGCGCGACAGGAGCGGCTCGTGATCTGGATTTTCCTGCATGTGCACAGGAGCGCAGCATCAACCACGCGGCGGGCAGCCATGGCATCTCGGGAATCTTCATGAAGTACGACATCAGCTCTCTGATGGTCAAAGTGAGCGAGCAGCACATGCCGCTATGGAAGTTCCTCGTGCGTCTGTGCGGCATCGTCGGCGGCATCTTCACCACCACCGGTAAACTGTTTCATTGCTCCTCTTTCATCTTTGCCAATATGAAATGAAATGATCTGTATTTATATAGCGCTTTTCAAGTCAAGACTTCCCAAAGCGCTTTACAGTGTGCTTCACATTTCCCAATAGCGGCCGTGCAGCCATGTAAGGCGCTAACCTGCTTATTGGGGGCATTTGGGGGTTCAGTGTCTTACCCAAGGACACTTCGACATGTAACACTGGGGAGCCGGGATTCGAACTGCGATCCCAAGACAAGCGCTCTACCTCCTGAGCCACCGCCGCCCCCATACAGTGTTACCTCTTCTTACAAGCTTAATCCGTTCCAAGATCATGCTCATAGCTCAAATTGCTCATGTGATGTGCAAATTTTCCCATTTTGAAATAATTTAAAATTGACTCCGGTCCTCCCAAAACCATATAAGTGAACCCTAAAAAGCTATAAAGTAAATCTTCATAATCACCAAAACACATTCAAATAAGTACTAATAATAAACTCTTTAGTTCATATCTTATTTATTTTATTACTGTGTTTTTATATTAAATTAGTACTTGAATGTATTTTAGGTAACAAGAATTTGTATTTTATAGCTGTTTAGGGTAATTTTAGGTGACTGGGAGCACATTTATATGTTTTCAGTTATTTCATATGGGAAAATGTGTCAGATATAAGAAATTTTAGAAACTACCTTCATCTCATATGTAGAAGGGCCACTGTATTTTCAAACCATTAAAACTATTGATAAAATCATTATATAGGGCGTCACTTTCTCACAAGCAGTAGTTTTTTTAAATTTTTCTGTTGAAATGATGACTTCTTCGCCCTGGTTTATTCCTGGACGCTGGCTATTTCAGCTGAAAATGAAAATCTCCATTCTGATTCCTGTTTAAATTGTATTCATCATTTGGGTAATGAATATCTGAAAACTGGGGTACAAAGACTGAAATCAAATTGAATGTATTCATGTGCCGCAGGAATACTACACGGTGTGATGGGTGTCTTTGTGGATGTGGTCTGCTGTCGTTTCAAAACGGGAATTTACAAACCCCTCAAGGTGTTGGTCTACATTTTAAAACTGATTTTTCCAATCTCCTTGCTTTATCTTCATTTGGCTGTGTTTATGATCTCATTACAGGAAGAAAATCCTGAAAAAATGCAACCTGCAAAGGAGCAAGCACTGCCCCCTGCTGGCACTACCTTGACAAATTGAGTGATGGCAAGCCGTTGAGAATTGATAGTGGCCTGAATTAAAGAGGAAAGTTAAAGGTGGGCTGTTTCGTTTGAGGTGGTTTAAAAAATTGGAATTAAAATATATTCACTGATGGGTATGTTAAAAATGCTCAAATGAGTTTAAAGAACCTTTATATTTGTTTTTCTACCGCGCCTATCTGCTTTTATGTTTTATCAACGCTGTTGGGGACACGTAATGCTTTAGGTAGAAGGGGGACATAAGGGGAGGTTGGAGAGTGACTTCATGCTTGTCGTCAGTTTTTTTTGCTGGTGTAAAAGTAAGAAAATGCATGTTTTTAAAACACTCCAAAAGCCAACCCAAAAATGAAGAGTTTATGCAATCGCGTCGAAACAAATGCACATATTTGATGAAAGAGCTGACTGGGGCTGCCCTCATGACCTTAAGCCAGAAGATGACAGCAGATGGTAACAAAGTTTCAAATTCCGGACCGCACCTTAAACACAAAATGCTTATCATGAAACCATTGAATACAGGATCAGTGTTCCAAAATGCCCAGTTTGAAAAGAATGTTACACAGCTTCCGGCACTCATGACAAGGAAAACCAAACTTTAAATTGCAATGAGAGAAAAACATACCACACAAAAGGTGCCTATATGTAAATGTTTATTAAATAAAATCTCTACACTGGAATCATCACAGTCTTTTCTGTATCACGTCAGTGTCTCTTTTACATCAAGAGTTTATTTGACAGTATTTCAGAATATCTTTCGGTAAACAAGTTTTTTTTTTTTCTTAGCAAAATGTAATATATCCGTACAGTTGCATTTCATAAAAATAGTTGTTCACGTCTTTGAAACTACAGTATCAATGGTACAGTAAACCATATTTGTAGGAATACAGCTGTACAAGGGAAATGAGTACTCGGTTAACACTGCACAGGTATACTCTATGGAGACATGAGCGTGTCATTGTTCCTTACACAAAGGTGGCGCTATTTTACAAAATGACTTGCAGACGGGGTGGACGGAGAAGGCGGATTTTTTCAGAACTAGATGTCGAAGGTTTTAGCACATAGTCTTTCACGTTCATGATAATCACGCTGAGAAGCAGAATCAATGCAATTGGACTGGAGGAATGCTCACAAAGCTTTGAGTTGGGGGGAAGGGTGTAGGATTTCATATTTACTTTGTGAGCAAATATTGTCTTTATTGTTTATTTTTTCAAATGTTTCATGGATCGGCAACAAGCAGTAGCTAAAAATAAGCAAAAAAACGCCCGCTGCTAGCACAATGCAAAACATCACTGGTAATGATAAGCATCTCTGCAGCTAATACTTGAACACAAAAGGTGCAGCAAGACAAAAGTACTTTGCCCTTACTTGTAATATTGTATAATATTGAATTGTGAAACCTGTCATCTTCCTGCTGGCCACGCGGTGCATTTGCAAAACACCCTTAAATAAATCGATCAGATCCAACACTATCAACTATTACACGCTCATTTTCAAACACATGATGCAATTTTTTTTTCCGCTGGAAGCCATGTTTCCATTCATTGGTGGATCTTGAGGGTTTCTGATGTGTTTTGAGTTAAAAGCTTGTATGTCAAGAAATCCCAGCACAGGCAAGACCTGACTTACGACTGTGGCTGGCGAATTGTAATTTTTTATTTAATATTTTCAAAACAATGTACCACCATTTTGGCAGAAAGCCGGCAGGGTAATTTACCACAGCACTTTGTAACTATTTATTGTCTTGGCTGCAGATGTTGCCTTTGTAATGGATTCAAGAGATTGTTGAAATCGTTCTCGGTCGTCAGTCCGATGTTACCTGTATTTCATCTAAAGCATGGGCGTCAAACTCGATTTACTCAGGGAATGCCGGAGCTTGGGTCTGTTAGGTTAGACCTCATTTCCACCGGAAAAGCCTTTAATACAAAATATCACTCTTCAAATATATTTAAAAAAAACTAATTTTCTTTACGAAATAAGTTCTAAAAATAAATATGAGGAATTAATAAAAAAATCAAAAGACGTTATTTTGAGTATTATAATTCCAATTTTAATGTATGATTTTAGCCTTTAATTTTCTGATCATGAACTGTGTGGGTGTGGGTTTTTGCTAAATAAGTTATCTCAGCATTTATCATTTGTGGATTATGACTGCAAATTGTGGTTTATAACCGCTACAAAGCAGATAAAACATGTTTAACAAATCAAAGACAATATCCCACTGAAAGTTATTTGTGAGGCGCATTGACTGTCCTTTGAGCTTTAGTTCAACAGAGATGACGATATCCCTTGTTGAGGGGGCATCCATATCAAACGATTGCATTAAATTTACAGATCAAGGTGAGGGCCTCACAACCTAGGAGATGCAATAAAAAAAAAGGGCTCGGGGGGAGGGCTTTTAGAACAGGTTGGAATTTCTTACCAGAAGTTTGGACTCGCTCCCCTGTTTTCATTGCAAGTTCAAAATTAATTGAACTTTCTCATTTTGAGTGCCTACTAAACTTTAAACTTATCACTGTGCTTTTGCACCCCTCAGCTCGATCTTGGTGACTAGCAGCAATGCTAACAATCAAGTTTCAACACTTTCACGACCAGCAGGCTGATATGCGTACATTTATCTCCGTGGCTTTTGAGTAAGGCACTCAGCCTCTGCTTCATCATCTTTCTCCTCAGTGATGTGGTCCACAAAACAAAGTATCCGCCAATTTTTTGTTACTTGTGGATTTCGGAATAATGTTTGAAAATGTCAGAAAAGCTTCTTGAACATTTATTGTTGTTTTCGATATCTGTCTTAAGGTAGTGTACTAATCGGCTTTTTTCCTCATCACTTAGAAAACAAAGCACTGGAAAAACAACAAAGTTCAGCGAGTAGAATATTTTGGCCATACAAGCATCAGAAACAGGACCACAATTTTCAATCAAAATGCGACTAGTCTGCCAATTCCATACTAAAAGTGCATGCAGACATCTTTCAGTCCGCTAGTAAGAAAACGAGCATGTAACTACAGATTACTATTAAGGTAAACAATGTCAAATATTTAATTGTTTCCTACTAGTGAAAGAAAATGCCAGAGGTAAGATCTACTGTTCAGTTTTTTGTTGTTCTAAATATAAAATGTTGAAATAATTTGGTTCCACTCCATGAAGGTGTCTCACATGTTGTCCATTTTTTAGAAAGTAGTTTGTTTTTTACCATGAAGTTTAAAGCTTGAAATGTGGCAATATGACAGTCTTTGGGAGCCAATACTTTCACTCGGCACTATATTTTTATTCAGTGTTAAAGTTCTTTCTCTTTAAATCCAAAAGGAGCAGTTTGCAACGTTTAATGTGTTAAAAGTCTGCAGGTGCTGAGTGAGGCATGCAAGGATTCTGATTTGGCTTCACCTCATTCATGATAGTAATGAACTAATGATAGTACTATATTGGCAAGCTAACAGCAAGTCGAGCTATCCAACAATGTTACATGGACTTTTTTCATAATAGGATTAGCCATCAGTTCATGCTTTCATTTAACAGGTGCAGAGCATTAATGTAATTTATAAGTTAAGGTGAGACGATTGTTTCTATGCTACAGTTGATATATTGCTATCTTGCTCTGCCAATCAAATGATGAATAAGATGTAGGTTTATTTATTCGTAAATCTGATTGACAGGAACCTAATAACAAGTAACATTATAATTACTTATTATAGTAATATGTCATGTCCTGCACGGTTGTCATGGCGCCCAGGTGGCCCCGCCCCTTGACACCGGCTGACCTGCATTTTCCCGATTACTCCTATGGGTACTTAAACGCACCTTTTGGAACTGCCCTTTGCCAGTTCATTGTTTACCCTTTTCGAAAACCTGTTCATGCCTGTTTGTTTCCTCTTGTTGTTCTTGTTGGACTTTGTTGCACTTCGGTGTAACATTCTCAGAGATTACTGCAAGTTCTGTTTAATCCCTTTAAATGTCTAGTCTGTAGTTTTGCCTGCATTTGAGCCTGCTTTGTTTTGTTTTTGGTCCGTTTGTGTGTTGGACAACTTTACTTTCTCAAAGTGACAGATCGTCTACGCAAATGAGTTCCAACCTCCTGCTTCCCGACCCGTTTCAAGACATTCCCGACCCGCTTCGTGACAGTAATACTTATCATGATAGCCTTTTGTACTAATCAATAACAACAAAAAAAGTAGCTTTCAGTTTAAAAAATATTGTTGACTTATCATGAAAAGCTTTACTGGTAGCATCAGTAGTGCACACAGCTGTCTAAATAAGTCTGGAAATAAAAGTTTTTCAAAAGTATACCCTTTTGATATACTTTTTGTCATACCCCCAGGTCAGTGGCCTTGGGGGTATGGCGCCCGCCCCGAGACTGGGAGGTTGTGGTTCAAGCCTCAGCCGAGTCATACCTAAGACTTAAACATTGGTACCCGTTGCCTCCCTGCTTGGCGTTCAGCATTAGGGGTTGGAATTGGGGGGTTTGGTCACTTAATGACTTCCAACACCTCAGTTGGGTTGAGCGAGGGGGCTGGGAATCCCCTCCTCTAAATCGATCTCCCAAAAAGAGTCAGAAATGACTCTAGCCACCTCCCACTAGGGGGATATGGCTGTGGTATATATAATATATATATATCCTTTTGAAAGAGGCTACTATAGTATGAAACAAGTTTCGGATGCTAGCGAATCACTGTGGGTTAACAAGTAAGATACAGTTTATATTTGATGCTTGTAGGCCAAAATTGACGTATGAAAGACGTCATGGACTCATCTATCCTGTTACTATTGGGAGCTATCAAGGGTAGCTTATGAATGCTCAACAGATGTTCCGCGAGTTAACAACACTGCAAATGGTTGACGTACTTGTGTACACATAACGCAGTAGATGTGCAGCGACTCGTCACTAGTAGAAAAAAATGGAGAACAAAGAGGTCCTCGTTCACGGTTTGGGGTGTCCCATGCTTGGCTGAAATGTCTTTTTGATATGTGGTCATCATCCAGGCTTCGGGACAACAGTTTGAGAACCAAAATAATTCCTTCATGGTGTTTTTCTTCTTTGAATCTTTTGTTCTTTGTCTTCATAACATCACATTTTTGACATCTTTACATTTACAATATATGTTAGGCATGTAAGGAGCAATAGCCAGACAAGTTTCTAGAGCAAAGGTTCCCAACTAATGCTTATGATGTAAAATGAGCTGCTAGTGAAAGTGCTTGTTATTTTTTCCACATTTACCCAATTATAAAGCGCACCTAAAGATCCCTATTTGGCCAGCAATTTGAACGTGTGCCTCGATACTGCATACGGTAACTACAGTGGAACCTCGGTTTTCGAACGCCTCTCAGTTCGAACAAATTGAAGTCCGACCAAAAAATTCTAGAAACTCTTGCCTCGCTGTTCGGTCAAAAAATCGGAGTTCGAACGCCGGTAATGCGTGATTGCGTACGCTAGGGTGCGATGCTGAGCGGCGTACGGGTGTTTTAGCCCCTTATTATGCCTCCGAAGAAAGTCAGTGCAAGCAGCAAAGTTGCTACAGGTGAAAAAAGAAAAGTAGTGCATACAACTATTGCATTTGAGAAAGAAATAATAGCAAAATATGAAGGAGGTGTGCGAGTGTCTGATCTTCCTACGGAATACAGGATGGCTAAATCTACGATTAGCAACATATATATAATATAGTGTAATAATCTGTGAAGCCCTTTGAGACTCTTCGTGATTTAGGGCTATACAAATAAAAATGACTTGACTTGACGATCTGTACGATACTAAAGAATAAGGAGGCTGTGAAATCTAGTGATGTGGCTAAGGGAGTGAGTGCTATAAGCAAGCAACGGCCGCAAGTTTTGGAAGAGGTTGAAAAACTTTTGATGATTTTCCTCTCCCCACCGTCCACCTGCGCCTTCTGCTGACCACTACAAAGGTAAGAAATCCTATTCATAATTATTTTCTTTATCCTTTTTTTATTTTTACACGTTCATGTTAGCGTAATTTTTCGTACGGAAGATTACGATAACACGGACGTACGATTAGCCTGGGTTAGCTTTACGTTAAACATTCAAGGTAAACGTTGAGGATGTTGGAACGGATTAAAACGATTTACATTATTTTTAATGGGAAAAATGATTTTGGTGATCGAACAAATCGGTTTTCGAACAGGGTTCTGGAGTATGGTCGAGAACCGAGGTTCCACTGTATTCTGCCTTTGAGAAACATGGTCTTCAAGTGCCCTCTTGTGATTAACATGTTCATTTTTTGTCACTAAAAGTAAACGCAGGACTTAGAGAGCAGCTCAGAAGCCAGCTTTTAAATACTTTGACTTGAATGGGGATGAATTGATTAATTTTAGTGGTGAAACCAGCTTTAATAATTTATTTCATTTAACATAAATGATCATTATTTGGATTTAAAGTTATTTATATTATGCAACCATAACTCTTACTGTAGTTTCAGTTCCATGTGCCTTATACTCCAGTGAGCCTTATATATAAAAAACATATCACAAAAGACTATTTTTTGGGGGGGTGCCTTTAAATCTGGTGCGCTTAATGGTGTGGAAAATACTGTACTGTGTAAAAACATTCTTGAATTTCTGTCACACAGAAAAACAAGATTGCTTTTTTGTGTTGGAAATAACCCAGTCTAATGTAAAATGTGTATTTTTGCGCCATCTCTGTGCCAAAGAGGAAAGTTAAAGTGTACAGCTGCTAAATAATGCATCTATTTTGTGGTGTTTTGGCGCTATGAGTGCAGAAGGGTGGAATTTCATTCATATAGGCCCGCATGCGCAATATCGGGCCCGGGGGCCAGTTATGCCAAATTTCTACTGGCCCGCAGCCTCTGTCATATAATTAAGTAAGTAAGTAGTATATGCCGCAGTATGAAATAAATCTGTACCAAAAGAAATAAAAATCACTATTTCGCTAGATGATATCATAGGCCTTTTGCCCTTGGCTTTTCTGTGAGAATTTGGGTCCACCCCATTTACAACATGGTCGACTGTAAGCAAAAAAAAAAAGGATAGTTGATTGTGAGGGCCACCGCTTGCTGGACAAGTAAATTGGAGCATTATTTTTCCCACTGAAATGCCTAAAAACTGTTTGCCTAATTTGCCAAGAGACTGTGGCTGTTTTCAAGAATATCATATCAAGAGGAACTGCCGGCCAACACATACCGACTACAAATAGGTAACTGGAAACAAACACTGCGAAAAGGTGAAGCAACTGGAAGCTGTTTTAACAGCACAGAAGCAATTTTTCACGAGACTCTGCAAGTTAAGTGAAAATGCTACAAAGGCGAGCTACTAGGTCGTAACGCTGTTTGCCGAGCACTGCAAACTCTCTCGGAGGATGAATTTATTGAAGGCTGTTCAAAGAATGACAGGCTATATAGTCGGCCCTCACACATTTTTTCGTGCTCTTTAGCTTATTCCCAACCAGGTTAGAGTTTGTCGCTGTAGCCTTTGCCACTTTTGCTTTCTGGTTGTCTGTTAGCCTAGCTGCTCACTGCATGTTTTTGGTCAGCCTGCCTCGCCCTTTTCCACTGCAACTGACTTTTGTTGATCAGTCCCGGTTAATACCCCGTTGGCAGCTCACAATTTTATTTTTTTATTTTTTTTTGCCAGTTAACCCTCTTTTGGCTCTTTGTTGTACCATTACTGAATCCACCTGCGATACAACGCCTAGACATTCTCCACAGAAACTACCAGAACTTTGCTTAAATAACACTTCGACTAAATAAAGGGTATAACAATAGGGCGACTAGCTTGCACTAGGGTGCTACTGTTACGTCATAAAAAACAAGACATCCTGTCTTCAAAATGCATGATCTCAGAAAATGATTGGAATATCCTGATGAGAGAGAGATTTTATGCCAAAAACATATACAGTGGAACCTGGCTTTTCGAACGCCTCTCAGTTTGAACAAATCGGAGTCCGACCAAAAATTTCGAGAAATTCTTGCTTCGCGGTTGGGTCAAAAAAATCGAAGTTCCAACGCCGGTAATGCGTGAGTGCGTACACTAGGGTGCGATGCTGAGCGGCGTAGGGGTGTAGATCGCTCTTTTCGTGACCAACTGTTATCGCGTGCGGACGTGCTTCGTTTTGCTTTCGCTTTTAATATAGGTGTACCAAGTGTTTTAGCCCCTAATTATGCCTCCGAAGAAAGTCAGTGCAAGCAGCAAAGTTGCTACAGGTGAAAAAAGAAAAGTAGTGCGTACAACTATTGCATTTAAGAAAGAAATAATAGCACCACCGTCCACCTGCGCCTTCTGCTGACCACCACAAAGGTAAGAAATCCTATTCATAATTCTTTTCTTTATCCTTTTTTTTATTTTTACACGTTCATGTTAGCGTAATCTTTCGTATGGAAGATTACGATAGCGCGAACGTACGATTAGCCTGGGTTAGCATTATGTTTACGTTGAACATTCAAGTAAACATTCAGGGTGTTGGAACGGAGCCCCCTTTCCAATGAACCGCTCACCACTTGTTGTGGAGACCCGGGTTCTAAATGACTTGTAAACGACCTGATTTTTAAAAATGTTTACACGTTCATGTTAGCGTAATCTTTTGTACGGAAGATTACGATAACGCGAACGTACGATTAGCCTGGGTTAGCATTATGTTTACGTTGAACATTCAGGTGAACATTCAGGGTGTTGGAACGGATTAAAACCATTTACATTATTTTTAATGGGAAAAATGATTTCGGTGATCGAACCAATCGGTTTTCGAACAGGGTTCTGGAACGGATTATGGTCGAGAACCGAGATTCCACTGGACTGTTTTCTCACATTTTTCACGTTTAAGAATTTAGGATTACACTTAAGCAGAAGTGTTGGCAGGTAATGTAAAAGTTGGGAAACACTGCACTAGAAGTTTCTCTGTCCCCAATAATAAAAAAGGCGAGTCTTTTGGCATAACTCATTGGGCTCCTCACGCTTATGTTGCAACACCAGTGAGAGTTAATCGGCTTTTTAAGGTGGCGGGTGTAAGAATCCTCACATAAAGCAACATCAGATTGGATGAAGGAGACAAACGGTGGTAGATCGTATATGTGGGGGTCGGGGGAGGGAACAGACAAAAAGCCCACGCTGCTGTCTACCTGCTGACCGTGGAGGTCCAAGACCTCAGGGTGCTGGGCAGTTTATCAGGACCGGGGATGTTCCAGGGCCCCGGAGAGGTGGCGGCGGCCCCTCTGGCAGGGGGTTGGTCGGCACCCCCGTAACGTTTCTCATCTCTGGGGTAACAACACCTGGATGGCAGCCTTTCCTGGAGGTCTGCCAGACGGGCTCCGCCGGCGTGAGGGTCCCATGGCCACAGAGGGCCCGCCCCCTTCAGGTCACAGGAGGACCTCTGCGTCCCCGGCAGGATTTTCATGGGCAAAACCTGCCCAGTGCCCGGCCCGCGCTCGGCCTCTCCTCCCTTCCCCCTGGTCATGCACTTTTGCTGGGTGGACCTGCCACCTGCGAGGCCTCGAGCCGAGGAACCGTGGTCCTCCGCCTTGTCCGCCGCCATGCATGTCGCGGCCTCTAGTGGGAGCTGATGAAGGGAATCCAGGGATGCGGCCGGATGGGATGGTGGCAATGGACTCTGGTGGGCTTCGAGGGTCACTTCCGGCAGGGTAGAGTAGATTGTAGAAAAGGAATCCCAGGGGCCGACACAGTCTGTTGAAAAGAAATATAAAAACGTTCAGAAATGGACTAAGCAGCATGTTTCCATATTTACCGTACCGGGTGTTCCAAAACTATCGGGTACTGTTGAATGTGATGTTGCCATACACATGAATGTAATGTGAACAGGGTTGGGTAGGGTTACTTTAACTTGATTAATTTCAATTACTTTTGGATTACTCCAATACCAAATATGCTAATACAAGTTAAAAGAAACTAAATATGAATAAAATGACAAAATTTTGTGCAGGCTTGGGGAGTAACGGAATACATGGAATGGCAAAAATGATGTTGGCAAGCTGTTTGGATTTATCTTCATTTTGTTTTTGTCGCATTTGATGTTAGTTTTGCCGGAGATCAAAGCCAGGAGAGAAAGCTTACCACGTGTTGTAAGTCATATTTTTATTCATATTTAGTTTCTTTTGTGGGCAGCACGGCAGTTGTTAGCGCGTGTGCAGGCACAGTTCTAAGGTCTTGGGAACCTCCTGTGTGGGTTCAAATCCAGCTACCGGACTTCCTGTGCGGAGTTTGCATGTTCTCCCCGTGCTTGCATGGGTTTCCTCCGGGCACTCCAGTTTCCTCCCACATTCCAAAGACATGCATTTCAGGTGGATTGGCCGGTCCAAATTGTCCCTAGGTGTGATTGAGCGAGCGGGTTGTCTGTCCCTGTGTGCCCTGCGATTGGCTGGCAACCAGTTCAGGGTGTCCCCTGCCCACTGCTCGATGATTGCTGGGATGGGCTCCAGCACCCCCGCAACCCTACTGAGGATAAGCGGTTAAGCTAATGAGATGAGTTTCTTAGGTCTTTTATTAGCATATTTGGTATTGGAGTAATCCAAAAGTAATTAAAAGTAATCCAGTTAAAGTAACCCTACCCAACCCTGAATGTGAAGTACGCAGTACTATTTGTTTGGTAGGAGTTTCTATTGTTCAAAGACAGTAAAGGCAGGACCTCCGGTTAACAGTTGGTGACAGCATGAGGCAATGCGGTTTCCTTATACAAATGAACCGAGTGTCTTTCGTATTTTTTACTCTTTACGTAGCTGATCAGAAAACATGCAGCAAACTTAAAACGTAGACAACCATTTTTTTTTCTCTTGCATTGAAAATCCTCAACAAATAAATGGCAAGTAAGACAACAAGTGTTTCCCATGAATAGGAAGATTCTAGTGGGCCGCCAGGGTTTCATAAACTTGGATTATTATGAATTATAACATTTCTAAGTATATATATAAATGCTAAGTTAATCAAAATAACCTTTGGATTTCCCAATATATAAATGTTCGCTATGATGTACATTCAGGGTTGGGTAGGGTTACTTGAACTGGATTACTTTCAATGACTTTTGGATGACTCCAATACCAAATATGCTAATAGGCAGGTTTTCCGCGTGGAACACTTAACACTTGCCTAAATTTTTTTTTCTAGTCGGGCAAGAGATGAAAAATGTTTAACTTAAGGAAAATTTGCCGCTCGTCAATGTCAATTTCTTTCCAGTCATCTAATCACAGTGTAGGCGGGGCGGAACAAACACAGAATGTTACTTTAGCACAGGGGAAGGGACTGACAGTCTGACAAAGATTCCTTCTGACTGACAGAGCTATAATGTACACAGGGTTGGGTAGGGTTACTTTAACTGGATTACTTTCAATGACTTTTGGATTACTCCAATACCAAATATGCTAATAAAAGACAAAAGAAACTAAATAGGAATA
Organism: Urocampus carinirostris; assembly: GCF_059441175.1. Lineage (NCBI taxonomy): Eukaryota > Metazoa > Chordata > Actinopteri > Syngnathiformes > Syngnathidae > Urocampus > Urocampus carinirostris. The sequence continues at coordinate 4,032,718 of NC_142355.1, forward strand.
AAATGACAAAATTTTGTGCAGGCTTGTGGAGTAACGGAATATATGGAACGGCAAAAATGATGTTGGCAAGCTGTTTGGATTTATTTTCATTTGTTTTCTGTCGTATTTGATGTTAGTTTTGCCAGAGATCAAAGAGATCAAAGCCAGGAGAGAAAGCTTACCACGTGTTGTGAGTCATCATTTTATTCATATTTAGTTTATTTTGTCTTTTAATAGCATATTTGGTTTTGGAGTAATCCAAAAGTAATCGAAAGTAATCCAGTTAAAGTAACCCTATCCAACCCCGATCAGTCCACAGTCAAGAGCAAAGGAAGAATCCAACTCTTACCGCAACCTTGATGTGGAGCTCTTGTTGGAGCTCATCTAGAACAAGTTTTTGACCCTTTGTGAATCCCACTGTCACCGGGTGGAGTCAAAATAAATAAATGGAGATATTTGGTTCCCATGTCCTGTCTGTTGTCTACGGTGGAGAGCGTGTTCTGTTCGCTATGATCAGGGTTGGGTAGGGTTACTTTAACTGGATTACTTTCAATGACTTTTGGATTACTCCAATAGCAAATATGCTAATAAAAGATAAAAGAAACTAAATATGAATAAAATGACTCAATTTTGTGCAGGCTTGGGAGTAACGGAATACATGGAACGGCAAAAATGATGTTGGCAAGCTGTTTGGATTTATTTTCATTTTGTTTCTGTCGCATTTCATGTTCGTTTTGGCGGAGATCAAAGAGATCAAAGCCAGGAGAGAAAGCTTACCACGTGTTGTGAGTCATCATTTTATTCATATTTAGTTTCTTTTGTCTTTTATTAGCATATTTGGTATTGGAGTCATCCAAAATTGAAAGTAATCCTACCCAACCCTGCATATGGGTTATTTTGGTCCAACTTGGCTCTTTCAACATTTTGGTCTTCCATAGACGTCCACTTACTAGGTTCTTACAAAATTCTATGGGAAACACTTGAGAGTCCATCATAATAACAGTCACATTTTGCATAAACCAGCAAATGTATAACTCCTTAAAATATGACATGCGCTCTCTAGATCTCATACCCGATGGTTCAGAATCACAACCAGCGTTGACATTCCACTAAATCACACACAACATGCTGTCGACATGCACTTCCACAACCATTATGTCGACACGACGACACGGTGACAAGAGAAGAAGAAGAGAAGACATGCAGTTTTGCACAAACCGTGTCTTTAGCGTGGCCCATTAGGAAGAAATAAGGGGAGCTTAGTGTGTCACCTTTCATGCACATGGACAGGTTGGAGGGAACCATTCCTGAGGGAAGTCAAGTAAAAGCCTATATGCCAAAGGGTTCCACTTTAAGCGTAAACATGTTACAGAGAAAGACAAACGATCCGTGACAGTCGAGGCGTCTCACACGAAGTCTGAGGTGGTTAAGATGAATGTTGATGAGATTGAGGGAAAAAAAAAGGATCAGAGTACAGTAATCCCTCGCTGTATGGCGATTTACTCTTTGTGGTTTTGATAATTTGCGGATTTTCACCATGCGTTATGTTCTGCATTCTGATTGGCTAAACAGTCCACCCCTGTCCAATGTTCCCTGTAATTTTCCACGGGTCTGAGCGTTCACACTAAGTCGGTGAGCAACGCTTGAAACAACAGTGAGCAACGGCAATCCCAAGTGTGGCAACTAAGTCATTATCAAACATGTCCAAAACTTGACGTGATGTTACATATTGCTGAGTTTCCGGCAATGCCAAACTATTTTTCACTTCTGAATGAATTGACTCATGCACTATTGCAAAAATTGTACGGCCTACAAACGTCATTTGTTCTTACAATTCTTTCACAAGATATCCACTTCTTTTTATTTCCTGATATATTTTGTCGCATAATATTAACATTTTTGGGGGCTTATTTAGTCGGTTGTAAGATACACAACTGTACTTAATCACATTTTTGAGTGGAAGTACAATGTTGGCAACAAGATATACTTGATATAATTGGAAATTATTTGAATGCAACACAACCTTTTTTTTCTTTTTTCTGTTTTTTTTTTCTATTTTTTTTTATTCCTTTGAAAAAAATCTCATTGTGCTTATTTTTCCCGAGCTGTTACTTTTTTTCTTTTTGTTCTCTATTTACTTTTTTCCTACATTTCTTTCTTTTCTTTTTTATTCCCTTTTTCTTCTTTTTTTCTCTTCCTTTTGTTTCCTTTTTCCTCAGCTTTTCACTACTTTTTCATTCGGGTATTTTTTTCTTTTTTGTTCTATTCCCCTTTCCTTTAAGTCATTTTGTGCATAATTTTACATAATATTTGGTCATGTTGGGATTAAAGAAGCAAAAACAACCTGAAGAGCCGTTTAGGACCCGAAAGAGCCGGTTCCTTTTAGTGAGCCCAGCCGAAGAAGCTGGTTCTCGACAAACTTTACTAACTTTACTCAACTTCGTTCTACTTCGACTCGACTTCAGAATACCGCATATAGAACACAACGTTAGGGGAACCCGTGTATTTTTACCTTCATGCACTGTAACATTGACTTAAGTCACTTCTTAATTAGTAATTTTGAGCCCTGATTTTTGTGCGCTGGCTAGATTTTCTTGTGTGTGGGAATGTGCGAGCATTGCGCAATTGCGCACGCGCGCAGCATAGAGGGAACACTGCCCCTGTCCCTTTTCTGCCTGTGTCTGTGTCCATACCGTTGCGGTCTAAATTGTACACAAACGGTTTAATGAACCTACCTAAGCGCACATCTTTTTCAATTTCAAGTTACTCTAAAAGCCATTTATCTCCGATAAAGTTGGACTTCTCGACATGCTACAGGAAGTTAAGTCATGTTTATTTGTATAGCCCTTAATAGCAAGAAGTCTCAAAGGGCTGTACGTACTTATGACTAGAACCAGGGTTGGGTAGGGTTACTTTAACTAAATTACTTTCAATTACTTTTGGATTACTCCAATAGCAAATATGCTAATAAAAGACAAAAGAAACTAAATATCAATAAAATTACTAAATTTTTTGCAGGCTTGGGGAGTAACGGAATACATGGAGCGGCAAAAACGATGTTGGCAAGCTGTTTGGATTTATTTTCATTTTGTCTCTGTCACATTTTCTGTTAGTTTTACCGGAGATCAAAGAGATCAAAGCCAGGAGAGAAAGCTTGCCACGTGTTGTGAGTCATCATGTTATTCCTATTTAGTTTCTTTTGTCTTTTATTAGCATATTTGGTATAGGAGTAATCCAAAAGTAATTGAAAGTAATCCAGTTGAAGTAACCCTACCCAACCCTGACTAGAACAGACTACAGACTATTAAGACACCATCCCCTGATTTAAAACCTACATGAGGGCAAGGAACCTCAAAACCATGGCATGAGGTAAAAACATTTTGAAGCAAGGTTTATGTTTTCCCAATAACATCTACATGATGGCGACCAAATAGCTTCTGAAGTAAGGATAGAGTCCTGATATCATTTTCAACGCTATAATGCAGGGGTGGCGAACAAGTTTGACACAAAGAGCCGAAATTTTCAACTGTGAGAGTCAAAGAGCCACACCGCGCACTGACCGGCATTAGACGTAACCTACGCAGATGAGTGGCAGTCAGTTATGTGTCCGGAGCAGCATAAAAACAACAAATCTGCCAAATTAATTTCAAAATATTATTTATTATTGGTTATTAACTCTGATGGATTCAAGTGTGTTTTAAGAGTGCGAAAAAAACTAAACATGAAACGAAGCAAAGAGCCACAGTATATTGAAAATATGAGCCGTATTCTTGTTGGCCAAGAGCCGCATGTGGCTCTCGAGCCGCGTGTTCGCCACCCCTGCTATAATGCAATACAGTATGACTGCTATTTTTTTTTTCTTTTTCAAAATTATAATTTGACAGTACAGAAGTTATTTGTAAAAAAACACGTTTACAAAGTACAATACTTTTATCTGTTAAATGCTTGAACCTTTGCATATGATTTGTTTTATTTATAAAAAGTATAATAGAGTATTTGATAAATAAATAAAAGTTTTTGAGGAAAAACAAGGGATTACTGTACATTAAGGGTGTCAGACCTTTTTCAAGCTGAGAACTACATTTTGTTACTAATAAGTGCAAAGGAAACCCAGTTTTATAAGCACGTGTTATAACTATGTTATTACTATATTGTTACTATGTCATTACCAGGATAATTATTGGAAGTAGGGTTAAAAAGACTAAAAAAATATTTTAGAAAAAAAAAAAAAAAAAAAGGCAATGAACTCGTACTGGTGTGCTATTTTCAGAACAGGTCCACGGGCACTTCAGCTGTCCTTGGAGACCCCTGCTGTACAGCCCAAGGTAACTGGCATTTAGTTCAAGGAAAAAAAATATTTTGCCCTCTCCTCATTTGTTAGCAACACAGAAGGCAAATCCGAAGGCCTCATGGGCAATGTTCCCTGTAATTTTCCTTACAGGTCTGAGCGTTCACACAAAGTCGGTGAGCAACGCTTGAAACAACAGTGAGCAACGGCAATCCCAAGTGTGGCAACTAAGTCATTATCAAACATGTCCAAAACTTGATATCAAGTTACATTTTGCTGAGTTTCCGGCAATGCAAAATTCTTTTTCGCTTTTGAATGAATTGACTAATATATTATTGCAAAGGTTGTACGGCCTACAAACGTCATTTGTTTTTACAACAATTCTTTCACAAGATTTCCATTTCTTTTTTTCCCTGATATATTTTGACGCATAATACTAACATTTGGGGGGCTTATTGAGTCGGTTGCACGATACAGAACTGTATTTAATCAAATTTTTTTTGTGTAAGTACAATGTTGGCAACAAGATTGACTTGGTATAATTGGAAATTATTTGAATGCAACACAAACTTTTTCTTCTTTTTCACTGTTTTTTTTTCGACTTTTTTAAATTCCTTTAAACAAATCTCATTGTGTTTATTTTTTCCTAGCTGTTACTTTTTTCTTTTTGTTCTCTATTTACTTTTTTCCTTTGTTTCTTACTTTTCTTTCTTTTCTGGCTTTTTTGTGAATTTTTCCTTCTTTTTTTCTCTTCCTTTTGTTTCTTTTTCTCAGCTTTTCACTACTTTTTCATTTTGGTATTTTTTTCTTTTTTGTTCTATTCCCCCCTTCCTTTAAGTCATTCTGTGCACAATTTTACGTAATATTTGGTCGTGTAGGGATTAAAGAAGCAAAAACAACCTGAAGAGCCGTTTGGGACCCGAAATAGCCGATTCTCTTTAGTGAGCCGAGCCGAAGAAGCCGGTTCTTGAAAAACTCTACTGACTTTACTCAACTTCGTTCTACTTCGTCATTGACTTCAAAATACCGCATTTAGAAAACAGCGTCAGGGGAACCTGTGTATTTTTACCTTCATGCACTGTCACTTTGACTCAATTCGCTTCTTAATTAGCAATTTTGAGCCCTGATTTTTGTGCGCTGGCTAGATTTTCTTGTGCGCTGAGAATGTGCAGGCAGTGCGCGATTGCGCACGCGCGCAGCTTAGAGGGAACATTGCTCATGGGTAATGCGGTTAGAAACACTGCAATATACTGAAACTTGTGAAAACTCATTTGCCAACTGCTACAGTGCTGTGAAAAAGTATTTGGCCCCTTTATAAATGTTATAATTTTTGCATATTAACCACTCAAAGGGTTCAAATGATCAAACCAATTCTGAGTGATTTGAAGGTGTGTAGTCCGTTACCTGGCATAAAAATGGCACAGCATTTGACAAAAACAATGCCAACATTAAAACATGGTGATGGCTGTGTGATGTTTTTGGGCCCCTTTGCTGCCTCAGGACTTGCTGTGGTTGACGAAATAATGAATTCTGGTGTTTACCAGAAGATCCTGAAGGAGAACATCTAGCCATCGTTTGTATCCTCAAATTCAAGCGCTCTTGGATTATTCGGCAGGACAACGATCTGAAATACAGTGGAACCTCGGTTCTCGACCATAATCCATTCCGGAACCCTGTTCGAAAACCGATTTGTTCGATCACCGAAATCATTTTTCCCATTAAAAATAATGTAAATCGTTTTAATCCGTTCCAACACCCTGAATGTTTACCTTGAATGTTTAACGTAAAGCTAACCCAGGCTAATCGTACGTTTGCGTTATCGTAATCTTCCGTACGAAAGATTACGCTAACATGAACGTGTAAAAATAAAAAAATCCGGTCGTTTACAGGTCATTTAGCACCCGGGTCTCCACAACAAGTGCTGAGCGGTTCATTAGAAAGGGGGCTCCGTTCCAACACCCTGAATGTTGGGCTCCGTTCCAACACCCTGAATGTTTAACGTACACTCAAAGCTAACCCAGGCTAATCTTACGTTCGCATTATCGTAATCTTATGAATAGGATTTCTTACCTTTGTGGTGGTCAGCAGAAGGCGCTCGCACACCTCCTTCATATTTGGGCTATTATTTCTTTCTTAAATGCAATAGTTGTACGCACTACTTTTCTTTTTTCACCTGTAGCAACTTTGCTGCTTGCACTGACTTTCTTCGGAGGCATAATAAGGGGCTAAAACACCCGTACGCCGCTCAGCATCGCACCCTTGCGTACGCACTCACGCATTACCGGCGTTCGAACTTCGATTTTTTTGACCGAACAGCGAAGCAAGAATTTCTCAAAATTTTGGGTCGGACACCGATTTGTTCGAACTGAGAGGCGTTCGAAAACCAAGGTTCCACTGTACACAAGCCGGTCCACCTTTGAACGCCCCACAAAACCTCCAAAATGAAGGTCCCGATTTAAATCCAATTGAGATTATCTTAAACCGTCAGTTCATTCTAGAAAATGCTCCAATATGGCAGATTTGAAACCATTTTGCAAAGAAGAGTGGGGCAAAATTTCTCCACAACTCATTAGCAATTACCCTAAATGATTTCTGTTATCGCTGCCAAAGGTGGCAAAACTCGCTATTAGGCTCAGGGGGGAATTACTTTTTCACAGAAAGGTTTTGATTTTAATTTGTGCCTTGATAAATGGAATCGACATTTCAAAAGAAGTTCTACCATTGGTAGAAAATTTGGATCGTTTGAAGTGTAATTTTACCTTATTTGGAAAGAGAAACACGTTAAAGTAGGGTTAAATATGTGTTAGGAATCACAGATTAAACATAAAAGACAAGTTTTGAGAGGGTCGAAATGAGTGAATTTGTAAAGTCGACATTGCTGAAAAGTGACAGTCAGAATCAGTAAAGAGTAAAAAAAGAGTAAAAAAAGAGTAAGAGTAAAGAGTAAAGTAAAAGAGTCAGAGTCAGTAAAGACAGAAGACGAAGCTGTAAAGCCAGACTAACCGTATTCGGGCACCTGTCCCGTGCCTCTCTTCAGCAGCAGGCGGACCCTGCGGCCCCCTGCCTTGATGAGTTCAATGGCCCGGGCATGGGTCATGTCCCGAGTGCTGTCCCCGTTAATCTCGATTATTTGATCTCCTACCTGATGGACACACCAACAAACAAACACAAGGTAAGTTTGCACGTATAAAGGACAATGTAACACTCAGGGTTGGGTAGGGTTACTTGAACTGGATTACTTTCAATGACTTTTGGATGACTCCAATACCAAATATGCTAATAAAAGACAAAAGAAACTAAATATGAATAAAATGACTACATTTTGTGCAGGCTTGGGGAGTAACGGAACACATGGAACGGCAAAAATGACGTTGGCAAGCTGTTTGGATTTATTTTCATTTTGTTTCTGTCGCATTTGATGTTAGTTTTGCCGGAGATCAAAGCCAGGAGAGAAAGCTTACCACGTGTTGTAAGTCATATTTTTATTCATATTTAGTTTCTTTTGTGGGCAGCACGGCAGTGGTTAGCGCGTGTGCAGGCACAGTTCTAAGGTCTTGGGAACCTCCTGTGTGGGTTCAAATCCAGCTACCGGACTTCCTGTACGGAGTTTGCATGTTCTCCCCGTGCTTGCGTGGGTTTCCTCCGGGCACTCCGGTTTCCTCCCACATTCCAAAGACATGCATTTCAGGTGGATTGGCCGGTCCAAATTGTCCCTAGGTGTTATTGAGCGAGCGGGTCGTCTGTCCCTGTGTGCCCTGCGATTGGCTGGCAACCAGTTCAGGGTGTCGCCCCTGCCCACTGCTCGATGATTGCTGGGATGGGCTCCAGCACCCCCGCGACCCTACTGAGGATAAGCGGTGCAGCTGATGAGATGAGTTTCTTAGGTCTTTTATTAGCATATTTGGTATTGGAGTAATCCAAAAGTCATTGAAAGTAATCCAGTTTAAGTAACCCTACACAACCCTGATTGTGTGTAATATCCATCAAACCATTATCTCCACCGCTTATCCTCAGTAGGGTCTCGGGGGTGCTGGAGCCTATCCCAGCTATCTTCGGGCAGCATTAGCATATTTGGTATTGGAGTAATCCAAAAGTAATTGAAAGTAATCCAGTTAAAGTAACCCTACCCAACTGGATGAGGATATTGTGACGGACAACACCAAGCCTATGGTGTGAAGGACTAAGGTCAAAGTACTGAAAATTCTTAGAACCTGTCATGAGAAGCTAAGGTCGCTCCTGAGGCCCAACAGAACTATCAAAGCTAGCCATTCTTTTGTTTTGATTTTGTTATTTTTTTTCTGTTCTGCGTACTCTTTACGTAGTTCCCTTGTACTATAGTTTTGCGTAGAAACGCTACACGTGCTGCAGAAGTCAGCCAGTCCATTGGACCCCACGATTGTTGAACACAATCTTCCGACTAGAAAGGGGACTTTTCTACTTGAGACTTTCTGCTGTCCCGGTTTTGGGCCCCAACCTACCTTCTTCGGAACTGGCTCTTTAATATCCATTGAGTAGTGAAAGGAAGTCCGTCTTTTTTTTAGAGAACCGGCTTTTTCGGCTCAACTTATTAAAAAGAGCCGGCTCTCAAACGGCTCACTTGCTTTGATGCATTTTCTCATCTCATCTCATCTCATTAGCCGTACCGCTTATCCTCATTAGGGTCGCGGGGGGGCTGGAGCCCATCCCAGCCATCTTCGGGCAGTGGGCAGGGGACACCTTGAACTGGTTGCCAGCCAATCGCAGTTGATGCATTTTATTACGAATTATTATGTTGTATAAAGAAGTTAAGAAAAAAAGGAAGTATACAAGGAGAAAATGAAAAAAGACAGGTTTATCCCTTTAATCAGTATATTACCAACAATAATTTAATGCAGAAAATGAATTATTCTACTTAATTATATTTGCTTGAATTTTTCCTTCTACGGTGAACGTCCAAGCTACTTAATTATGGAACTTTTTTTTATAATATACCTCATTTATGTCGAGCAACTTAGTATCTTACAACAAAATGTTAAGATAGATAGATAGATAGATAGATAGATACTTTATTCATCCCCGAAGGGAAATTCCCATTTCCAGCAGCATCCCTGAGCTGAGAACAGTACAATAATAAAGCCAAAAGAATACAATATACAAATACCCAGTGTGACGTGCAAATGCCCACTGTAGCGTGTTATATAGAGTAACTAAATAGTGCTACACAGAATACATATTGCAGTAAGATTCGGTAATATCCAATGTAGGTGGTGTGGTTTAATGTGGGCCTTTACTCTGCCGGGTGGAGTTAAAGAGCCTCATGGCATGAGGAAGAAAAGATCTCTTCAGTCTGTCCGTAGTACAAGACAGTGACAGCAGTCTGTCGCTGAAACTGCTCTTCTGTCTGGAGATGATGCTGTGTAGTGGATGCGATGGATTGTCCATGATTGACCTCAGCTTTTTCAGTGCTCGTCTCTCAGCTACTGTTGTTAGGCTGTCCAGCTCTTTGCCCACAACAGAGCTCGCTTTCCTAGCCAGTTTATTGAGACGAGAGGCATCCTTCTTCTTGACGCTGCCTCCCCAACACGCTGCCGCATAGAAGAGGGCGCTTGCCACTACTGTCTCATAGAATATTTTCAGGAGCTTTTTGCAGATGTTGAAGGAGGCCAGCCTTCTGAGGAAGTAAAGTCGGCTTTGCCCTTTCCTACATAGAGCTTCTGTGTTGGCAGTCCAGTCCAGTTTGTTGTCCAGCTGCACACCCAGGTATTTGTAGGTCTGGACAAATTCTACACATTCTCCCTTGATGGTTACAGGAACCGGGTGAGTTCTGGTTCTCCTGAAGTCCACCACCATCTCTCTGGTCTTGGTGGTGTTTAGGTGCAGGTGGTTTGCGTCGCTCCATCGGACAAAGTCCTGAATCAATTTCCTGTACTCCTCCTCCTGCCCGTTTCTGATACATCCCACGATCGCAGTGTCGTCGGCAAACTTTTGCACATGGCAGGACTCAGAGTTGTACTTAAAGTCCGATGTATATAGAGTGAATAGGAACGGAGAGAGAACGGTCCCCTGCGGAGATCCTGTGCTGCTAACCACAGTGTCCGATGTACAGCCCCCCTGTTTCACATACTGGGGTCTGCCTGTCAGGTTGTCAGTAATCCATTCTACAAGGTGTGAGCTAACTCCCATCTCTGTCAGTTTCCTAGCGAAACACATGTACAATATAAAATGTTAAACTACATAAATAAACACGTTTGAAAAAAAGAATATGGTGTAAGATTATTTTGTATTTTGTAAGGGAAAATAAATCTGGGGCGGCAGCTCAGGAGGTAGAGCGCTCGTCTTGGGATCAAGGGATCCCAGTTCGAATCCCAGCTCCTCCGTGTTACATGTCGAAGTGTCCTTGGGTAAGACACTGAACCCCTAATACCCCCAATAAGCAGGTTAGCGCCTTACATGGCTGCAAGGCCGCTATTGGGAAATGTGGAGCACATTGTAAAGCGCTTTGGGAAGTCATTGACTTGAAAAGCGCTATATATTTTTGCTTATCATTCAAATCAATATCGTGTTTCTCATGAAAGTTTGTTTCTATACCACTAGGCAGCACTAAACAATACACACTGTCCCTTTAAGTAAAGGTGTATGCAGGGACGAGCTCACCCTCATCCTTCCGTTGCGTATGGCGGGACCGTCTTCGGCGAGGCGCAACACAAAAAGGTCCATCTTGTACTCTCTACCGCCCCGAATACTGAAACCGAAACCTTTCGAGCTTTTCTCCAGCTCCACAGTGAAATAATCATAGTCTTGCAGAGGGGGAATCTAAGAGATAGAAACAAAAAAGAAACATTATTATAAAAGTGATGCATTTTGAACGTATTGTAGAAACATTTAGCAACCGAAGCAGCAAAACAGTCATCACGCTTTATTGTAAACGCAGTTTATACACTGTAAAAATAACTTGTTTTGTGGAATTCATGCATGATTTTGTCACCTTCTAACTAAAATAGCTATCCATCCGTTATCTGCACCGCTTATCCTCAGTAGGGTCGCGGGGGTGCTGGAGCCCATCCCAACTATCTTCGGGCAGTGGGCAGGGGACACCCTGAACTGGTTGCAAGCCAATCGCAGGGGACACAGGGACAGACAATTTGCTTACTCATTCACACCTAGGGACCGGCCAATTACCCTAACTTGCATGTTTTGAGAATATGGGAGGAAACCGGAGTGCCCGGAGGAAACCCACGCAAGCACGGGGAGAACATGCAAACTCCACACAGGAGGTTCGATCTCATGACCTCAGAACTGTGCCGCACATGCGCTAACCACTGCGCCGCCGTGCTTAAAATAGCTAATAATTGAAAAACATATCTGATATGACAGAGGCTGATTGAGTAATTTTGAAATGTGCCACTGCATAGAGAGTCAAGATCTAGCTAACAGCCTTCCTGTGCGGAGTTTGCATGTTCTCCCCGTGTCTGCGTTGTGTCCTCCCACGTTTCAAAAACACAGATGTCAGGTTAATTTGCCGGTCCAAATTGTCCCTAGGTGTGAATGAGGAAGTGAGTTGTCTGTCTCTGTGTGCCCTGCGATTGGCTGGCAACCAGTTCAGGGTGTCCCCTGCCCACTGCCCGAAGATAGCTGGGATGGGCTCCAGCACCCACGTGACCCTACTGAGGATAAGCGGTGCGGCTAATGCAGGGGTCAGGAACCTTTTTGACCCAAAGAGCCATAAAAGCAAAAAACATTTTAAAAAGAAATTGAGAAAGCACCATCATATATTTTCAGACAAAATTGAAAAAACTGCCAAACACGCTCTCTAGACAAAAGCTAATTCTTCAGCACATTTTATCTCACTGTGTGTCATTTGATGATTTCATCAAATGTATGAAATGATAACAATGCCAAATCCTGTGTCCCAAATCAATGTCAATATGCCAATTACAATTTGTCTTCCACCTTCAGTTAAGAGTGTTGAGGCAAATTTTTTCTAATGAAATTTGTCCTTAATGACGGTTTCAAAACAAGGTGCATGCAAAGTTCTATTGTAAAAATGTCACAAATGACTGCAAATGATAAGCATATCGTCACATTCACTTTCGGTGTAGACCGGATTGAGCGAAAGAGAAGGAAGTGCCTTGCGCTGTGGGCAGGGATCCGCCCATCTCTACTGCTCACCCAATCAAAGTCATTTGCCAGCGTTTTTATTTATCAGTTGAAATGGTTTCTTATCATACTTCTGCATTAAGTTGCTTCGGCTTTATATGGACCAAAATCGGGATGAAATCACTTGACTTTGGAACGCCACAGAGAGATGTGCAATAGTTACATTTTATTTGGGAGCCATATGTACTCATGAAAAGAGCCATACATGGCTCCCGAGCCATAGCTTCCCTACCCCTTGGATAATGGATGAATGGACTTCTTCTTTTGACGATTATGTCTCAATTTTGAGTTTTCAAATTTCAAACTTAAAGTATGGCAATATGTTAAAAAGTTATTGTAGGGGAGGGGGGGAATAGGCAATACTTTTGCAAAGCCCTAAAATGAAACTACCGTAAATTCCGGACTATAAACCGCTACTTTTCCCCCAAACGTTCAACCGTGCGGCTTATTCAGTGATGCGGCCAATTTATGTCACTTTTCTAACGGCCGCCAGCGGCGCTCGAGTACAAAAGGTAAGATTTAGACCGCTGGAATATATGCGCCGAGGAAGACTGCAACTTCTTGGCTTGTGCACAAATTAAATTAGCGTCGACATATCCTCATCATGCAAATTGCAAAAAGAAAGGCACATGACGCAACATTCAAGCTGAACGCAATCGAGCAGTCTGATAAAGAAGATAACAGAGCTACTGCACGTAAACTTTACTTTGCAAGCGTGTTGCTGGCGTGTTTTTGATTAAGGGAGCTTGGGACGACGTCTATATGACATAGTCTCTTTCCCATACTGAAGGAAGACGACTTCGATGACATCAGTTATAAGGAGTACGATGAGGACGATTTACTGTGGTTTCTACATGTACGGAATGTTTTTTTAACAGACCCGTTTACAATGTTGCGAGCGTGTTGCTAGTAGCGTTTTGCTACCCTTCACAGGCACGGTTTGGGATGAAAGTTATAATGTTATGATTAAAGCTTTGAAAACTCTCTCGGTGTACCATCTTTCTTTGTAAATATGTGTAACCATGTATAATATGTATTTGCAACTGTATAATTTTGTAATGTATTTATTTTAGAAACTTGTTCTGATATGTTTTGCACGAGCAAATGAGAAAGAAGGGGCGGGGCAAACGCGGGCTGACGGGAAGTGGAGTAAAGGTGAGACGTGTTTGTGGACGCGGCCGACAATAGTGGATACATATTTTTCCCACCCTTACCTTTGGAAATATACACTTTTTTCCTTGGATTACTTTCAACGGGCACCCGGACTCTGCAGGTCTGCATCAAATCTTAACTACCGGTATCATTTTCCTTCATTTTGCCGGCTGTGATTTTTGGACTGTGTCGGGTATGGGTTAATTTTATGTTTGTGTTTTTTCAATGTGGGCGCATGCGGCTAATATACAGGTTGTGTATGTACAAAATCAGTTTTCCTCCCGAAATGTGGTGGGTGCGCTTTATAATCAGGTGCGCTCTATAGTCCGGAATTTACGGTAGTTTTCCTTTGAGTGTGCAGCCTTTTTCTATCCACGGCGGCCAAAACGCTGAGGATACCTGCGCTCGAAATTCTGCAGCGATCCCCAACGGGAACTGGGCAGCAGCCGTGTGCTGTCGGAAGTCCAACAGGCCGGGCGGGTGTCGGTAGTCCAACGTCGGGGGCTGCCGGTAATCGGTCACCGGCGGTTGCCGGTAGTCTACGGGGGGTTGCCTGTAATCAGTGAATGGAGGATGGCGGAAGTCAGGTTTCACATCCTGTCTGGCTTTAACCTCTGACCTGTGAGGACGGGAAAAAGCAAGATCATCTGAGAGAGTTGTGTTTTGGATGCAATATTGATCTCTCTGTTTTGGCAGAATGACTCAAAATCATGAATTGCTTGTCTCATCTCATTAGCTGCACCGCTTATCCTCAGTAGGGTCGCGGGGGTGCTGGAGCCCATCCAAGCAATCAGCGGGCAGTGGGAAGGGGACACCCTGAACTGGTAGCCAGCCAATCGCAGGGCACACAGGGACAGACAACTCGCTCATTCACACCTAGAGACAATTTGGACCGGCCAATTCACCTGAAATGCATGTTTTTGGAATGTGGGAGGAAACCGGAGTGCCCGGAGGAAACCCACGCAAGCACGGGGAGAACATACAAACTCCGCACAGGAAGTCCGGTAGCTGGATTTGAACCCACACAGGAGGTTCCCAAGACCTTAGAACTGTGCCGCACACACGCTAACCACTGCGCCGCCGTGCTGCGCTGAATTGCTTGTTATTTAGCAAAAAATGTTTATTTCAAAAGGTTGTTTTTAGGCGGCAGTGGCTCAGGAGGTAGAGCAGTTCGAATCCCGTGTTACATGTCGAAGTGTCCTTGGGTAAGACACTGAACCCCTAATACCCCCAATAAGCAGGTTAGCGCCTAACCAGGGTTGGGTAGGGTTACTTTAACTGGATTACTTTCGATTACTTTTGGATGACTCCAATACCAAACATGCTAATAAAAGACAAAAGAAACTAAATATGAATAAAATGATGACTCACAACACGTGGTAAGCTTTCTCTCCTGGCTTTGATCTCTTTGCTCTCCGGGAAAACTAACATAAAATGCGACAGAAACAAAATGAAAATAAATCCAAACAGCTTGCCAACATCATTTTTGCCGTTCCATGTGTTCCGTTACTCCCCAAGCCTGCACAAAATTTAGTAATTTTATTTATATTTAGTTTTATTCGCATATTTGGTATTGGAGTAATCCAAAAGTAATTGAAAGTATTCCAGTTAAAGTAACCCTACCCAACCCTGCGCCTTACATGGCTGCACGGCCGCTATCGGGAAATGTGAAGCACACTGTAAAGCGCTTTGGGAAGTCTTGACTTGAAAAGCGCTATATAAATGCAGATCATTTCATTTTATTCATTTCATTTCGGCATTTTTGTGCTTACATATTGGAATGCAACTGACAACTTGCTGTTTTGAGCCGAACGTCCGCAAAAAGTTTATTTTAAACATTAAAACCACAGCTGACAAATCTCGCAACATGCACAGGAATGTGATTGATGTTGTCAAGCTGTTTGGATTTATTTTCGTTTTGTTTCTGTCGCCTTTTATGTTAGTTTTGCTGGACGTTGCATGTTGTGCTAAAAGGCTAATTCCCCTTATAGAGATCAAAGCCAGCAGAGAAGCTTACCACGTGTTGTGACTCATTCATTTGCAGGTAAATTGTACCCGTTTTTATACTCATTATTGTTATTATTTCTATTTTCTCATATATATAAAAAGGATGATGTTGGTTAAAATTCAGTTTAAAGAAAAATATGTTGAATTCATTGTAAACTTAAAAACAAAACACTATACGATCTCTTGTTAAAAGTATCTTGGATGTAAATGGATGTAAACATGTATTGTGATGGTTGATATTCTAAAATGTATTTTATGTAAACTGAAAAGAAATATCTTTGATATGTTTTGGGCAGTCTAACAGCCTGCTGCCAACGAGATCAAAGCCAGCAGAGAAGCTTACCACGTGTTGTGTTGTGACTCATTCATTTGCAGCAACTCTAATAAAAACCTCATCATCCAGTCCAGCGTGAATGTGGATTTTTGGTGGGACGGGTACACCGCGGTTAAACTAATAAGAAAAGCTTTTGAAACTTTCATCAAGCTCTCACTAAAATGGGGAGAAAACCACAGCTGGGTAGAAGTGCTACGCCGGAATGAGCCTCAACGCACACGTGCACATTTCTCAGCTTCGTGCATTATACAAACGATACTTAGAGGTGAATTATTTAGTGCCAGTGGGTAAAGTTGAAAGAGAATGGGGATGACTTTTTTATTTGTTTTATTTAAAAGCTATTTGATATGGAAGTCAGTACAGTGAAACCTGGGTTTTCGAACGCCTCTCAGGTTTATTGTTCTATATTCTTTATCAATTATCCATTATCCGTTATCGGTCAAATCATGGTTTCTGCAAAAATGGATTGTTTTTTTTAACAGATAGGTTCACTGTGTTGCGAGGGTGTTTCTAGTAGCGTTTTGCTACCCTTCACAGGCACGGTTTGGGATGAAAGTTATAATATTATTATTAAAGCTTTGAAAA
Organism: Urocampus carinirostris; assembly: GCF_059441175.1. Lineage (NCBI taxonomy): Eukaryota > Metazoa > Chordata > Actinopteri > Syngnathiformes > Syngnathidae > Urocampus > Urocampus carinirostris. Next base: position 4,049,199 of record NC_142355.1, read on the forward strand.
CTCTCTCGGTGTACCGTCTTTCTTTGTAAATATGTGTAACCATGTATAATATGTATTTGCAACTGTATATTTTTGTCATGTATTTATTTGTATTTATTTTGGACACTTATTCTGATAAGTCTTGCACTGACCAATTAAAAAGAAGGGGCGTAACAAACGCGGGGGATGACAGGAAGTGGGGACCGGTAAAGGTGAGTGTTTGTGGACACGGCAGACAAAGGTGGATATATATTTTTCCCACCCTTACCTTTGGAAATATACACTTTTTTTCCTTGGATTACTTTTAACGGGACCCGGACTCTGCAGGTCTGCAACCAATGTTAAATACCGGTATCGTTTTCCGTTGTTTTGCCGGCTGTAGTTTTTGAACTTTGAACTTCATGTTCAGTTAAAATGGCGGGACTCAAAGTTGGGTTGGGGTTAATTTTATGATTACGTTACATATTTTAATTTGGGCGCATGCGGCTTATATACAGGTGCGGCTTGTGTAAGTACAAAAGCGACAATCTCTCAAAATGTGGTGGGTGCGGCTTATAATCAGGTGCGCTCTATAGTCCGGAATTTACAGTACTCCTTTTAATTTTCTCAGGTGCAATTGCACCTCCATTACACTAGGGGACGTCCGAGATGAAACAAATGTTTAGCAAATGGGACGAGTTACAGAATTTCGTCGAACTCCGCCCCCCCGATGAAGCTCCAGCCACTAGAGTCATCAAAGACTTTAACGACACTGTCATGAACCACTTCCGAAAAGTGCTAAAAAGAAGGCAGAAGCAAGTGTCATTGGATAGATATTTTAAGAGAAAAGAACATCCTGTAGCCGAGTCATCCGTAGCAAAGAGATTTGAACGTGTGAGCACCCCTCAGACAGAAGAGCTCCCCGAAGCTCCTATTCATAATTCTTTTCTTTATCCTTTTTTAAAACTTTTACACGTTCATGTTAGCGTCATCTTTCGTACGGAAGATTACGATAACGCGAACGACGATTAGCCTGGGTTAGCTTTATGTTTACGTTAAACATTCAAGGCAAACATTCAGGGTGTTGGAACGGATTAAAACAATTTACATTATTTTTAATGGGAAAAATAATTTCGGTGATCGAACAAATCGGTTTTCGAACAGGATTCTGGAACGGATTATGGTCGAGAACCCAGGTTCCACTGTAGTTAGAAATTTTCAAAGTAACGAGCTACTTTTTTGTGTCAGTAATCTGGGGGTAACGTAATTACCGTATTTTCCGCACTACAAGGCGCACCGGGTTATAGGGCGCGCCCCGAAAAAATAGTTTTTGGTCCTTTATTTGACATACATAAGACGCACTGGATTATAAGGCGCTACAATGGGAACGTCGACATAACAGTCAGATAGTTCAGTCCAACTGATTACCCCCTTAACATTCCCAAAGACGCAAATACGTGTCGAGAACACGTGCGGATGCGGTGTCCGTACGATGTCACTCAAATGTATCGTTCCATCATTCGGAAGGTTAAAGTCTTGGGATTCAAGAAATGCCAACCATTCCTTAGTTTCTATTTTCGCACGCAACTTTACTGTACATATGACAATAAACACTTGGAATTGAGTTTAATTTAAAAATAGACACTCCATTCCATCCATTTTCTGCACCGCTTATCACAGAAACATCGAGTTCAGTCTGAAACAAGATACAGGGAAAATATATAGCCGAAGTAGCTCACCGAAGTCGTTGTGTTCAATAATAATGTGCTACCATGGTCCTCTTATATCCGTGAGTTTAGTAAATCCAGGAGAATAAAATATTTACAAATACAGAATAGTAAAAAAATGCTTTCTGTATGCCGTCAACCACGTGCTATACGCATTCATCTTTTTCGGCCAATTGCAGGCTTTGTTTTGCCGCTTCAGCCAATGCCAGCCTGTAAATGAGAAAAAGGATCCGCCCCTTGACCTCCGAATAACTTTAGCCAATAGTGATCGATTCAAATGATGATTGACACATTGGTTAGCCAATAAAACGCCGGTAAATAAATCCCAGCATCACACCGCGGACTACTTGGCGTTCGGGGGAAAATCTAGTTGGCGGCTGCTTGCCTTAGTTGCAAGACTTTGCGACTTAATATTGATCCATAAATAAGGCGCACTGTATTATAAGGCGCATGGTCAGTTTTTGAAAAAAATTAAGACTTTTAGGTGCGCCTTATAGTGCGGAAAATACGGTACTTTTTAAAAGTATCTCTTATCTGTACATTTTTACTGTCAGTAACGTGCCCAACACTGCCTACCGTCCATCCATCCTTCACCCGTTTTCAAAGCAGCATACCTTCCATCGTGCAAGTAGAGCTGAGGCGGGTGCCCAGAAGGATGGTTAACTGGGCTCTGCTGCGTGGCTGCGGGTGCCGGGTGCGATGCCGGAGGACAAATGAGGATTTGGCCGGTTTGTGCAGGCGTCTGGGCAGGCTGCATGGACGCTTGGCCCGTCTGAAGGCTCATTTGACCCGGCTGAGAAGCAGCCTGGCCGGGCAGATGGGCGACGCCTTGATTTGTCAGCGCTGCCGGGATGGGCTGGCTGCCATGTTTCTGGGCCATGGGGCTCTGCTTTTCCGAGCCGGGCCCGGACTGGGTTCCTGTAAGTGCAGGCAAGAACTGAATGAATGAAAACTTTATTTTGAACATTAAAATGAAATCAGGACAAAAACAATGAGTCAAGAACAAAATAATGGGCTGGAGCCCATCTGAGCCATCTCCGGGCAGTGGGCAGGGGACACCCTGAACTGGTTTCCAGACAGTTGCAGGGCACACAGGGACAGACAATTCACTCGCTCATTCACACCTAGGGACAATTTTGGATTGGCCAATTCACCTGACATGCATGTTTTTGGAATGTGGGAGAAAAGTGCCCGGGGAGAACATGCAAACTCCGCACAGGAAGACTGGTAGCTGGATTTGAACCCATGACTTCAGAACTGTGCCGCACACGCGCTAACCGCCGGGCAGCACGGCGGGGCAGTGGTTAGCCCGTGTACGGCACAGTTCTAAGGGAACCTCCTGTGTGGGTTCAAATCCAGCTACCGGACTTTCTGTGCGGAGTTTGTATGTCATCCCCGTGCTTGCGTGGGTTTCCTCCAGGCACTCTGGTTACCTCCCACATTCCAAAGACATGCATTTCATTCAGGTGGATTGGCCGGTCCAAATTGTCCCTAGGTGTGAATGAGCGAGCGAGTTGTCTGTCCCTGTGTGCCCTGCGATTGGCTGGCAACCGGTTCAGGGTGTCCCCTGCCCACTGCCTGATGATTGCTGGGATCGACTCCAGCACCCCCGCGACCCTACTGAGGATAAGCGGTGCAGCTAATGAGATAAGATGAGATATATAATCCAGACATAAACAATATCACCACACTGGTTTCTCACGCAGGTGATAATTATGAAATTGATTTTTCTTTATGAGCGGGCCGGTATTGGCCCCCTGACCTGTGGTTGCCGACCACTGGTTTAAAATACAAAGACTACATCAAACAAATAGAAAATAATGATCGAGCATCGAACAGAAGCTGTATACTCGCCTTCCTCTGGTATGATGTGCAGCGTGACGGCGAGGCCGGCGTCTTTGATGAGTTTGACGATGTCGGCATGCGGCATGCTGATGATGGACTGCCCGTTCACCGCCAAGATCCGGTCGCCCACTTTGAGTTTGCCGCATCGGTCGGCAGGGCTGCCCTCTATGATACGGCCGATTTTGTGGGGCACAGCTGGGGGAACATGACGCCCGTGCATTCAGATGACAGGTGAAGAGGACCAATGCAATCGCGCACTGCCCGCCTATTCTCAGCGCACAAGAAAATCTAGGCAGCTCACAAAAATCAGGGCTCGAAATTGCTAATAAGAAGCGAATTAAGTCTAAGTGACGGTGCATGAAGGTAAAAATACACGGGTTCCCCTGACGCTGTGTTCTAAAAGCGATATTTGGAAGTCAATGTTGAAGTAGAACGAAGTTGAGTAAAGCCAGTAGTTTTTCGAGAACCGGCTTCTTCAGCTCGGCTCACTAAAAAGAACCGGCTCTTTCGGGTCCTAAACGGCTCTTCAGGTTGTTTTTGTTTCTTTAATCCCAACATGACCAAATATTATGTAAAATTATGCACAAAATGACTTAAAGGAAGGGGGGAATAGAAAAAAAAAGAAAAAAAATACCAAAATGAAAAAGGAGTGAAAAGCTGAGGAAAAAAAGAACCAAAGGAAGAGGAAAAAAGAAAGAAAAATTTAGAAAAAAAGCCAGAAAAGAAAGAAACAAAGGAAAAAAGTAAATAGAGAACAAATAGAAAAAACAGCTATGAAAAAATAAACAATGAGATTTTTTTATAAAGATTTAAAAAAAAAAAGTAGAAAAAAACAGGGAAAAGAAGAATAGGTTTGTGTTGCATTCAAATAATTTCCAATTATACCAAGTCAATCTTGTTCTCAACATTGTACTTCCACTAAAAAATGTGATTAAATACAGTTGTGTATCGTGCAACCGACTAAATAAGCCCCCAAAAATGTTAGTAGTATGCGACAAAAGATACCAGGAAAAAAAAAGAAATATAAATTTTGTGAAAGAATTGTTGTAAAAACAAATAGGCCGTACAACCTTTGCAATAATACATGAGTCAATTCATTCAAAAGAGAAAAATAATTTTGCATTGCGGGAAACTCAGCAAAATGTAACGTGATGTCAAGTTTTGGACATGTTTGAAAATGATTTAGTTGCCACACTTGGGATTGCTGTTGCTCACTGTTGTTTCAAGCGTTGCTCACCGACTTTGTGTGAACGCTCAGACCCCTGGAAAATTACAGGGAACATTGAAGAGGACCAGAAATACCAAATCAATAAAAAAAATGCAGGTAGGTAAGTCGTCCTGTGGTGGTAGAGACTTTGCTTTGATTTTAGCGTATTTTGTGGAAGAGTTACAATTTTTTCTTCCGTTGTGTTGGACTGTTTTGAAAAGTCAAAGAGAAGGAGTAAGAATGTTCTTCTTTATAATGTTTTAGGCTCTCTTAGAGCCTAAGAGAGGGATTGTTGGAATTTTAAAATGTGTCACTGCATAATTGTGCGACTTCTTCAGTTACATACCTGTCAACCTGTGCGTTTTTGCCGTACAAAGTACGTTTATTATGCATTTTAAGACGTGTACGACGTACAAGAAAATCTGTTCGGAAAAACGCAAATTTATCAATTATGGGTACCATCCGGTATACTATGATGAAACGGCAAATCAATCAAGTCAAACGAGTTCGCCGCGGTAGCCTCTATCCCAGTATTGTTTTTTTCGTTGCAAACGAAGCGAGCAGTTTGATGTAGTGAAAGGAAGTCAGTCTCTTTTTAGAAAACCGGCTTTTTCGGCTCAACTCATTCAAGAGAGCCGGCTCTAAAACGGCTCACTTGCTTTGATGCATTATATTACGAATTATTATGTTGTATAAAGAAGTTAAGAAGAAAAGGAAGTGTAAAAGGAGAAAATGAAAAAAGACAGGTTTGTGGTGATCCCTTTTAATCAGTATATTACTAACAATAATATAACCCAGAAAATGAATTCATAATTTGAATGAGAAAACGTATTATTGTACTTAATCAAATTTGCATGTATTTTTTCCTTCTACAGTGAACGTCCAAGCTACTTAACTTTTGAACTTTTTTTTTTATAATAAACCTCATTCATGTCGAGCAACTCAGTGTCTCACAAGAAAATGTTCATGAACAATATATATGATATAAGGAAACACATGTACAATATAACATGTTAAACTACATAAATAAACACGTTTGAAAAAAATAATAATTGTATTTTGTAAGGGAAAATACGACAGTTTGTAAGGGCATGGAGCTGTGGAAGTTGACAGGTATGCGAATAGTGCCAGAATGTAACATAGATGTGGCTTGTGCTGTTATTGGTAGTTGCTGCAAACTGCAAACGCTTCAGTGATTTGATTCAAGGTTATAAAATGTAAAAACGACCCGTTATATTGTTTTCATTCTTTAAAATCATCAAATCAATAATCAAGGTAATCATTTAGTGGCAAATACACTGTCCCTTCTCAAGGTTTCTTCATTTTCCTCATGTTGGGGTTTTTGAGTTTTTCCTTGCCCTCATGTTGGTTCCAGATCAGGGGATGGTGTAATAATAGTCTGAAAAATAGTCTGTGTAATAACCTGTGCAGCCCTTTGAGACTCTTTGTGATTAAGGGCTATACAAATAAAAATGACTTGACTTGACTTGATTATCCGTATAATCGAATGGACATACTTATTTCATGTTTTATTCACTCGTGGCTACAATATATCCATTTATCTAGTCATTGTGTAGTCTACTTTGTTCTAAGTGTTGTTCTGGTGTACTGTTGGGAGGGCGGCCTTAAGTCTTATCAAACCACCTGCAGGATTCAGTCTGAACAAAGGACAGTTGTGAAGCTGGTGCCTTGGGAATTTTCCACTAACTTCTGTGTTTTCCCCTATGGTCTAAAAATGATTGTTAGTCTTTTTAGAGAGCGCATCTGTGAATCCATTACGACCTTTTTCTGTACTTACAAGCGCAGAATATTTGGTCTTATTTATTTTATTGTAATAAAACCATCAAACTGCTCACTCTAGTGCACATGTGTCAAACTCCCGGCCCGCGGGCCACGTCCGGCCCGAAAGACCATTTTACATTATTGTTATTAATGGCCCGTCAATATGAACAACGCCCATCTGACGTTTTTAGTCACAGTACCTATTCCTTCATATATGACGTATACTATACTATATACAAGAGGTCGGGAACCTATGGCTCGCGAGCCATATATGGCTCTTTCTATGAGTACCTGTGGCTCAGAGAAAAAATTAATAAAATGCAAATTTTCTCCATCTCGTTCAAAACTTGAGCTACTGATCCTATTCAGATACACGCAAGGCCAAACCAAATCTTATTTATGAAACAGTACTTTTCAGGATATATAGGGCACGTTTTCACTACGATTCACAGTCACACAAAAAAAACTCGTTTTGGCTGTACAACGCTAAAGAATCCTTTATATAAAAGCTCACTATATAATCTGTGTTCAGTGTTCAGATACCTTATGATGAATCCACAGAACAAACTGTAAAAACGCCAAAATACCGGAAGAGAACTTAAAGTTATTTGATTGGGTGAGTGGGAGGGATGGGCGGAGCTATGCAAAAAGTGCAAGCACTCCCTCCCATCTCTCACCCTACTCCGTCTGCGCCAAAGGTAAGCACATCAGGCTCCCTGTTCTCAGAATGTTGTGACGTTTTTACAAAATAATTTGTGTAGCATTTTCATATTTCTACTTTTGACAGGAGATATATTAAGGAGAGCAGAATCTTTTGGGATATTTAAGTTTTTTTTAATCTATACATTGACATAGGAGCAAAGGAATTTGAAGTTGTTTAAGTTAAGTTCTAAGTTGTATAATTTAACAAGATTTTTTTATTTACAGCAAAATAATAAATACTCTATAAGTGATTTAAGGTTTAAATGTAATATTCTTGTCGATTTTTATTCATATTTATGTTCCAAAACATTCAGATTAAGTGTGTTCAATAAATGTGTATTTTGAATTTTGGCCCCTTGTGCAATTGAGTTTGACATCCCTGCTCTAGTGCTTTCCTCTTACCCTTCTTGTCCCGAGACCCAGATGTTGATTTGAACACACAGAGTAAGAAAAAGTCTCCGAGTCGAGTGGACCGACTTACTGATGACGCCAGCATTCTCAGGCCGGTTGAGGGAGCTTATGATAACAAAACCGAAGCCTTCGTTCTCCTTGCGGTGAATGAGAACATCGCTGGTGTGCAGGGCCGAGCTCTCAGGGGCCACGGTGAGCGTGGCGGGGCCCGGCATGCCCGCGTCGGCGCCGGGCGAGCCGTGGTGGGTGGACATCAGGCTGGGGCTGCGGCCGTTTACAGGGCACCCTTCGCCTTTAAGGGAAAGTAAGTAAATAATATAGACAAAAATGTTAATAATACCAATTTGAAATATAGAAAATAATACAGTTATCCCTTGGTTAATGGGGACCAGAACCCCCCACGAAAAGTGAAAATCCACAGAATAGCGACCAATGTTCCCTCTAAGCTGCGTGTGTGCAAATTCCAGAGCTTTTCCGGCACAAGAAAATCTAGCCAGCTCACAAAAATCAGGGCTCGAAATTGCTAATTAAAAAGCGAATTAAGTCAAAGTTACAGTGCATGAAGGTAGAAATACAAGGGTTCCCCTAACATTGTGTTCTGAATGCGGTATTTTGAAGTCAAGGTCGAAGTAGAATGAAGTTGAGTAAAATCGGTAGAGTTTTTCGAGAACCGGCTTCTTCGGCTCGGCTCACCAAAAAGAACTGGCTCTTTCGAGTCCTAAACGGCTCTTCAGGTTGTTTTTGCTTCTTTAATCCCAACACGACCAAATATTATGTAAAATTGTGCACAAAAAGACTTAAAGGAAGGGTAATAGAACAAAAAAGAAAAAAATACCAAAATGGAAAAGTTGTGAAACGCTGAGAAAAAAGAAACAAAAGAAGAGAAAAAAGAAGGAACATTTCAGAAAAAAGCCAGAAAAAAAGAAAAGAAAGCAACAAAGGAAAAAAAACAAATAGGGAACAAAAAGAAAAAAGTAAAAGCTAGGAAAAAATAAACACAATGAGATTTTTTTAAAGGAATTACAAAAATATACAAAAAAACAGGGAAAAAGAAAAAAAAGTTTGTGTTGCATTCAAATAATTTCCAAATGAAAATTGGAACATAAAATGCAGGGTTGGGTAGGGTTACTTTAACTTGATTACTTTCAATTACTTTTGGATTACTCCAATACCAAATATGCTAATAAAAGACAAAAGAAACGAAATATGAATAAAATGACTAAATTTTGTGCAGGCTTGAGGAGTAACGGAATACATGGAACGGCAAAAATGATGTTGGCAAGCTGTTTGCATTTATTTTCATTTTGTTTCTGTGGCATTTTATGTTCGTTTTTCCGGAGATCAAAGAGATCAAAGCCAGGAGAGAATGCTTACCACGTGTTGTGAGTCGTTATTTTATTCATATTTCGTTTCTTTTGTCTTTTATTAGCATATTTGGTATTGGAGTAATCCCAAAAGTAAGTGAAAGTAATCAAGTTAAAGTAACCCTACCTACACAACCCTGCATTTTATGTTAGTTTTGCCGGAGATCAAAGAGATCAAAGCCAGGAGAGAAAGCTTACCACGTGTTGTGAGTCATTATTTTATTCATATTTTGTTTCTTTTGTCTTTTATTAGCATATTTGGTATTGGAGTAATCCGAAAAGTAAGTGAAAGTAATCCAGTTAAAGTAACCCTACCCAACCCTGCATTTTATGTTAGTTTTGCCGGAGATCAAAGCCAGCAGAGAAAGCTTACCGCGTGTTGTGAGTCATCATTTTATTCATATTTAGTTTCTTTTGTCTTTTATTAGCATATTTGGTATTGGAGTAATCCCAAAGTAATTGAAAGTAATCAAGTTAAGGTAACCCTACCCAACCCTGCATTTTATGTTCGTTTTGCCGGAGATCAAAGAGATCAAAGCCAGGAGAGAAAGCTTACCATGTGTTGGGAGTCATCATTTTATTCATATTTTGTTTCTTTTGTCTTTTATTAGCGTATTTGTTATTGGAGTCATCCATAAGTAATTGAAAGTAATCCAGTTAAAGTAACCCTACCCAACCCTGATAAACAGACACACACAGCTCTAAAAAAATGCTCTCCGGTTTCAAGCCCCGTTCCCGCCTTACCGGGCATGAGCAGCCTCCTTCTCACGGTCAAGCTGACTTGGCCATTTCGAGCGGCGGCATGCATCAAGTCGATGACGTACTTGTGCGGCTTGCCGGCGACCACGTTTTTATCCACCGAAATGAGCTCGTCCCCCGGCCGAAGTCGGCCGTCCCGCTCGGCGGGGGTGTTTTCGATAATGGCGCCGATCACGATCTGTTGGGAGGTGAAGGCAAAGTTAGAGATGAAGGGCCCCGGCGGAACCGCCACATTTTAGCAAGGCCTTGTTTAGTATGGGAGGCATTTCATGAATGTTAATGACAGGAGGAAACTTCACTAAAGTAGACGATATATATGCAGGGTTCATTTTAGCAGTGAAAAGTGATGGGTCCCGGGGACCCGCATGCTCAAAAATCAATGGGTCCCAACAGAGATCTATGGCTCCCCAAAATGTAGTCTTCTCGAGGTTGAAATTGTAAATCGGCGACAAATATATAATATAAATCTATATATTCATGCAGTTTTAATCATCACAGTTAATTGGTAATACAAAGCAGTTATCACTTCAGATTTTTCAGTTCACAATATTGTACATTATACATAAAAATATTGCTGAAATATTAATCTATATTTTCATTCAGTTTTAATCATCACAGTTAATTGCTAATACAAATCAGTTATTACTTCAGATTTTTCAATTCACAATATTGTAAATTATGCATAATAATATTGCTGAAATAATTATATTAATCTATATTTTTCATGCAGTTTTAATCATCACAGTTATTTGGTAATACATAGCAGTTATCACTTCAGATTTTTCAGTTCACAATATTGTACATTTTTCAAAATAATATTGCTGAAATATTTATATTATTCTATATTTTCATACAGTTTTAATCATCACAGTTAATTGGTAATACAAAGCAGTTATCACTTCAGATTTTTCAGTTCACAACAATATTGTACATTATACAAAACAATATTGCTGAAATAATTATATTAATCTATATTTTCATTCAGTTTTAATCATCACAGCTAATTGGTAATACAAAGCAGTTATCACTTCAGATTTTTCAGTTCACAATATTGTACATTATTCAAAATAATATTGCTGAAATATTTATATTATTCTATATTTTCATACAGTTTTAATCATCAGTTAATTGGTAATACAAAGCAGTTATCACTTCAGATTTCTCAGTTCACAATATTGTACATTATACATAATAATATTGCTGAAAATATTAATCCATATTTTCATTCAGTTTTAATCATCACAGTTAATTGGTAATACAAAGCAGTTATCACTTCAGATTTTTCAGTTCACAATATTGTAAATTATGCATAATAATATTGCTGAAACATAATCTATATTTCCATTCAGTTTTAATCCTCACACTTAATTGGTAATACAAAGCAGTTATGACTTCAGATTTTTCAGTTCACAATATTGTAAATTATGCATAATAACATTGCTGATATATTAATCTATATTTTCATTCAGTGTTAATCATCACAGTTAATTGGTAATACAAATCAGTTAGACCAAAACGAAAATGCCTGACGAAAAGTTTGGAGTGCAGTAAAAAAAAAAGTAATCGGGTAATAATGACAATTTAGTGTCAAAAAAGTTGCGTCCCGGGGACGCACGTTGATTTGAGACGATGCGTCCCTAGCAAAAATGATGCGTCTGGGACGCAAGGACGCGGGAAAACCAGAACACTGACAGAGTGACTGTGAACCCTTGTGTCGCGCATGATTGAGGGTCGTTACACTTCCTCATCAAGTATTGTTATTCCGGTCTGAACTTTGATCAAGTGCAAAATTTTCCATCGAGGAAAGTGCGAAGGTCAGGCAGGTGTTAGATGGACGTGAATGAAGGTTAAGCAAGCGTGAGGTTTCGCCCGTCCCATACGAGCCTTGTCACGGGCGTCCGGACTCACAGCCTGCACGGCCTCGTCTCCCCCCAGGATGCGAAACCCGAAGCCCGTCTTCTCCCTCAGCAGGTGCACCTCCACTTCTTCATATTCTGGACCTGGGTCAAAGATGCCATGGTTAGCATTGATAGCGGATTTTACTAGCTTAGTCATTCAAGAACTGAAGGACATGAACATTTGTACAAAACAATGTAACATTTAAAAGGGGCGGCAGTAGCTCAGGCGGTAGAGCGCTCGTCTTGGGATCAAGGGATCCCAGTTCGAATCCCGGCTCGTCCGTGTTACATGTCGAAGTGTCCTTGGGTAAGACACTGAACCCCTAATACCCCAATAAGCAGGTTAGCGCCTTACATGGCTGCAAGGACGCTATTGAGAAATGTGGAGCACATTGTAAAGCGCTTTAAGAAGTCATTGACTTGAAAAGCGCTATAGAAATATGAATGGTACCTCCGAGCTACTTAGTTAGGCAGGGCTTAAAATTAAGAAAAATTCACTCGTAAGAGCAGCCACAATTAGTGTCCCTGCAGGAAAGATAAGCTGACAAAACACAAGTTCCGTCTGAGGTGTGTTTTAAACACGGTACAGTGGAAGCTCGGTTTTCGAACGCCTCTCAGTTCGAACAAATCGGTGTCCGACCAAAAATTTCGAGAAATTCTTGCTTCGCTGTTCGGTCAAAAAATCGGAGTTCGAACGCCGGTAATGTGTGAGTGCGTACGCTAGGGTGCCATGCTGAGCGGCGTACAGGTGTTTTAGCCCCTTATTGTGCCTCCGAAGAAAGTCAGTGCAAGCAGCAAAGTTGCTACAGGTGAAAAAAGAAAAGTAGTGCGTACAACTATTGTATTTAAGAAAGAAATAATAGCAAAATATGAAGGAGGTGTGCGAGCGCTTTCTGCTGACCACCACAAAGGTAAGAAATCCTATTCATAAGACTACGATAACGCGAATGTACGATTAGCCTGGGTTAGCTTTAAGTTTACGTTAAACATTCAGGATGTTGGAACGGAGCCCAATATTGAGGGTGTTGGAACGGAGCCCCCTTTCCAATGAACCGCTCACCACTTGTTGTGGAGACCCAGGTGCTAAATCACTTGCAAACGACCTGATTTTTTTTTTTTTTTTTTACACGTTCATGTTAGCATAATCTTTTGTACGAAAGATTCCGATAACGCGAACGTACAATTAGCCTGGGTTAGCTTTATGTTTACGTTAAAGATTCAAGGTAAACATTCAGGGTGTTGGAACGGATTAAAACGATTTACATTATTTTTAATGGGAAAAATGATTTCGTGATCAAACAAATCCGTTTTCGAACAGGGTTCTGGAACGGATTATGGTCGGGAACCGAGGTTCCACTGTATTTGAAAGTCAGTGTACATGGCTGGCCGCTCCAGTCTAAAACACTTCTACTCTAAAGTATATGAATAACCTATACTTTTTGTGGACAATATCTCTGTATTATTTGTAATTGCGACATCCTTTGCCTAGTAATCCTGAAAGGGAGATACCACATGTGCGGTCCCTTCTCAAGGTTTCTTGATTTTCCTCATGTTGAGGTTTTTGAGTTTTTCCTTGCCCTCATGTTGGTTCCAGATCAGGGGATGGTGTAATAATTGCCTGAAATAATAGTCTGTGGAATAACTTGTGCAGCCCTTTGAGACTCTTTGTGATTAAGGGCTATACAAATAAAAATGACTTGACTTGACAAATTGACAGAAAGAGAGAGAGACAGACACACAGAGTGAAAGACAGAGATGGCCAGACAGAGGGACACACAGAGAGAGACAGAACAAAATAGAAAGGGACAGACATAGAGGAGACAGATGAATCCAAAAGTGTCCAAACCATTGTCTCTGTAGTTATTAAGGTCTGGCACACCTGCAGGGTTGGGTAGGGTTACTTGAACTGGATTACTTTCAATTACTTTTGGATGACTCCAATACCAAATATGCTAATAAAAGACAAAAGATACTAAATAGGAATAAAATGACTACATTTTGTGCAGGCTTAGGGAGTAACGGAATACATGGAACGGCAAAAATGATGTCAACAAGCTGTTTGGGTTTATTTTCATTTTGTTTCTGTCGCATTTTATGTTCGTTTTGCCGGAGATCAAAGAGATCAAAACCAGGAGAGAAAGCTTACCACGTGTTGTGAGTCATCAGTTTCTTCATATTTAGTTTCTTTTGTCTTTTATTAGCATATTTGGTATTGGAGTCATCCAAAAGTCATTGAAAATAATCCAGTTAAAGTAACCCTACACAACCCTGCACACCTGGATCAATGAGTTTCTCCAATCATTAAACTTCAACTGTGTTTGCTAGGTTTGGCTGGTGATACCAAGGAACTCACGTCGACTTTCGTAGATAGCACGGGACTTTTCGTAAAGGTCGTAGGGATCCGGCTTGTTCAGATCGAAACCTTCAGTGGAGTCAGGCACAGATGTGCGGAGTTGGGGCTGGTTGGGGAAGGGCATTCCTGGGGGCAGGTTGGCCTGGGGGCTTCCGTGCGGGTCCCACTGATCAGGTAACTGCAAAGAAAATAACAGTCTGAAATTCTATTGGTAAAGCATTTGATCCATCTATCTATCTATCTATCTATCTAGACATCTATCTATCTAGACATCTATCTATCTCTATATCTACCTTGGTCATATCCCTCAAGATGGGTGACTGACAGCAAGACAAACACATAAATAACAAAGAAAATAAAAGGGAAAAAATAGCCAAAAAAAACACACAAAAAATTTTTGGACCATGGCCAACCCAATTGCCCAATCACCCAAAAAAGTTAGGCACCTCGGCAACTAAGTTGGTCATGCTTTTGTCCTTCCAAATGAAACGGGACACCAGAAAGCGGCCATGTCACTCGGGTCAGGGTGACACAACACACTCTTTTGTTCAACAGCAGGGCCCGACAGCTTTCACTGGTTTACCCCTGCCGCATCATACAGTTGCCCTGCCCATCCCTTAGAACGCGCCCAAACATCCCACTATCCTTTCACAACACCTCTCCACTCATTCCTATCACCAACAAAAAAATTGATGAACATTATTCTTAATATTTAATGCATCTATTCAGCAATTCTCTCTAAAATAGATGTCTTTTCAGTATTTATTCGTGCAAAATGTGCATTCTTTTTAACCTAAGAATGATCTCAAAGTTTGGGTGTGCATTATACAGTCGGTTTTACCGTATTTGTGTGATGATCTATCTGTCAAGACAAAGCGATTCCATACCTGTCAACCTGTAAGTTTTTGCCGTACAAAGTACGTTTATTATGCATTTTAAGACGTGTACGACGTACGAGAAAATCTGTACGAAAAAACACAAATTTGTCAATGATGGGTACCATCCGGTATACAACGACAATCAGAAAATAAAAAAATGTATTATTCTACTTAATTATCTTTGGATGTATTTTTTCCTTCGACAGTGAACGTCCAAGCGACTTCATTTTTGAACTTTTTTTATGATAAACCTCATTCATGTCGAGCAACTCAGTGTCTCACAACAAAATGTTCATTAACAATACATAAGATATAACAAAACACAATATAACATGTTAAACTACATAAATAAACACTTTTAAAAAAAAAATACCATGTGCCCAGTTGAAATCGAGATATCAGTTAAAACCATCTCAACAATCCATTCAAGAAACAGAACCAAGAGTCGAAGCAGCCATTTTGAGCGAATTCCTTTGATTAAACAGATGGAGTGTCATTCAAGACGTCAAGAGGAGAAGAAAAAAACAACTTTACAGATGATTAAGGAGGTTCTTGCAATTGGCGAGTCAAGAACATGTCAAGTTAGAAGCCGGGAAGTGAAAAGAAGTCAAGTCCGGACAGCTCAACTGAATGATGGACGATTGCCACTCAAAGAATCATGTCGCCCTTTAAGTGTTTGCTATATATTTACCGACTTTCACTCACTTACAGTACCGAGACAAACAGATGCTTGGCCCGGTGGATATACGATAATGAATCGAATCGATATCCACCGAAGGGATATTCATCACCGATGTTCCCTGTAATTTTCCAGGGGTCTGAGCGTTCACACAAAGTCGGTGAGCAACGCTTGAAACAACAGTGAGCAACGGCAATCCCAAGTGTGGCAACTAAGTCATTAGCAAACATGGCCAAAACTTGACATCAAGTTACATTTTGCTGAGTTTCCGGCAATGCAAATATATTTTTCTCTTTTGAATGAATTGACGAATGTACTATTGCAAAGGTTGTACGGCCTACAAACGTCATTTGTTTTTACAATTCTTTTACAAGATTTCCATTTCTTTTATTCCTGGTATCTTTTGCATAATACTAACATTTTTGGGGGCTTATTGAGCCGGTTGCACGATACAAAACGGTATTTATTTACATTTTTTCGTGGAAGTACAATGTTGGCAACAAGATTAACTTGGGATAATTGGAAATGATTTGAATGCAACACAAACTTTTTCTTCTTTTTCCCTGTTTTTTTTCTATTTTTTTAATTCCTTTAAAAAGATCTCATTGTGTTTATTTTTTCCTAGCTGTAACTTTTTTCATTTTTTTCTCTTTTTCCTTTTTTTTCCTTTGTTTCTTTTCTTTTTTTCTCTTCTGTTTGTTTCTTTTTTTCTCAGCTTTTCACTACTTTTTCATTTTGGTATTTTTTTCTTTTTTGTTTTATTCCCCCCTTCTTTTAAGTCATTTTGTGCATCATTTTACATATTATTTGGTCATATAGGGATGAAAGAAGCAAAAACAACCTGAAGAGCCGTTTGGGACCCGAAAGAGCTGGTTCTCTTTAGTGAGCCGAGCCGAAGAAGCCGGTTCTCGAAAAACTCTACTGACTTTACTCAACTTCGTTCTACTTCGACCTTCAAAATACCGCATTTAGAACACAGCATCAGGGGAACCCGTGTATTTTTACCTTCATGCACTGTAACTTTGACTTAATTCGCTTCTTAAATAGCAATTTCGAGCCCTGATTTTTGTGAGCTGGCAAGATTGTCTTGTGCACGGAAAAGCTCTGAGTAGTGCGCAATTGTGCACACACGCAGCTTAGAGGGAACATTGGTCATCACTGCTACATATTTCACGTTAGCACGATGAATGCGCGATGATTGCCGAAGCTGTGGCGGCAGGATATCTCAAGTGTTGAAAAAATTCAAGGGGGCGCCTCCTTCGGCAGGAAATCCAAGTAGGTGGCTTTGGTGCTACTTGCTTGTTTTAAGACTACACAAGATACACATCGATATGTGACATACCTGCTTGGAAGCCTTCCAGGGAGAGATGTGACCTACGGAGACAAAAAACAGGAACATTAGCAAATCATCAGGGTTTCAACGATTGGTCGGAGTTGTCGACAAAAATCGGTCATCGAAATGTTCTACAATGAACTCAATTGGCTACCATTCTCGTCAGGCACGTTTTCCCTAAAGAGGCATCTTACAGCGTTATAATCTCGGCTGGGAGTTGCTCATGTGCTATACTGTCTCTCTAGACGAAATCCATGGCCAGGAGGATTAAAGTGGTTCTGCAAAACCAAAGTGGGGAAACAAAATATTGAACTCCAAGAACCTTTACTTAAGGGTGTACTCACTTTGGTTACCAGGGGTTTAGCTACTAATGGCCACGGTATATTTTGAGTTTTTTTTAAGGGAAAAAAGAAATGACACTGCTATATAAGCTTCATTCAGTGTTTGGGAGCATTCTGGCCTTGATACGGTGAATGAAAATATTCCTTGCAAAATCAGAAAAGCAGACCTCGGTATCCTGGCAGTACCTTGGTAACGCATGAACATTTAGAGAGAACAGTCGGACAGCTGGATTTGAAAAATGGACGTCGGACCTACATGGCTGACCCGCTAACCACCCATCAGCTGTGATTCTCTAACATCCATCCATCCATTATCTGCACTGCTTATCCTCAGTAGGGTCGCGGGGGTGCTGGAGCTTATCCCAGCTATCTTCGAGCAGTCGGTAGGGGACACCTTGAACCGGTTGCCAGAAAGTCACAGGGCACACAGAGACAGACAACTCACTCGCTCATTCACGCCCAGGGACAATTTGGACCGGAAAATTAACCTGACATGCCTGGAGGAAACCCACGCAGACACGGGGAGAACATGCAAACTCCCCACAGGGAGGCCAGTAGCAGGGTTTAAGCACTCATTCACTGTGATTCTCTTTCATACATGTATCATACCTGTCAACCTGTACGTTTTTGCCGTACAAAGTACGTTTATTTTAAATTTTAAGACGTGTACAACGTACAAGAAAATCTGTTCGGAAAAACGCAAATTACGTAAACAACGACTCTCACGAAACGGCAAAACAAACAAGTCAAACGAGTTCGCCACGGTAGCCTCTATCTCGGTATCGTTTTTTTCGTTGCAAACAAAGCAAGCGGTTTGATGCTACTGTGCGCATGCGTCTGCCGCCTGGGGATTTCCCATCATGCATCATTCGGTCAAAAAATCGGAGTTGGAACGCCGGTAATGCGTGAATGCGTACGCTAGGGTGCAATGCTGAGCGGCGTATGGGTGTAGATGACTCTTTTCGTGACCAACTGTTATCGCGTGCGGACGTGCTTCGTTTTGCTTTCGCTTTTAATATAGGTGTACGTGTCATGGTCACCGTGGCGACCGGTCTGCCCCGCCCCCTGGTCACCAGCTGAAGCAGATCAGCTAATTGCGTGGCTGCTATTTAAGGTTGGGTTGTGGGTCAAAGGGTATGAAGAGAGAAAGAGAAAAGAGAGAAAAGGAAAAAAGGAAGTTAGAGCAAAAGAGGTTAAAAGACATAGAGAGAGAAAGAGACAAAGCGCAACAAAGGAAGAGAAAAAGAGAGCCAGAGAGTGAAAGAGACAGAGTGGGAGAAAAGGGGTGAAAAAGAGAGAGAGAGAGAGAGAAATAAATACGAACTGCGTCTCCTGACATTCCGCCTTGAAAGCCAGCCAATAGAGAGACACATGCCAAGCAACGAGTGATGTGTCTCTAGCGAACGAAACGGCACTATGAGCCGACTCTCGGAATTGAACGACAGGAGCCGATTCCCTTCGAGACGTTTACTTTTGGTAAATGGTAAATGGTTTGCATTTTATATAGCGCTTTTCAAGTCAATGAAGACCTCTCAAAGCGCTTTACAATGTGCTTCACACTTACCCATTCACACACACATTCACACACCAATAGCGGCCATGCAGCCATGCAAGGCGCCTACCTGCTTATTGAGGGCATTAGGGATTCAGTGTCTTGCCCAAGGACACTTTGACATTTGACACAAAGGAGCCGGGAATCGAACCTGCAATCTCTTGATCTCAAGACGAGCGCTCTACCTGGAGCAGGGGTGTCAAACTCATTTTAACCCGGGGGCCACACGATAGAACAAACATTCTGTCAGGGGCCGGACTAGTAGATTAAAGAGAAAGAAAAAGAGAGATAAAGAAATAAGAGAAAGAGTGAGGGAAAAGGAGAGAAGGCGGGACAGAGAAAGAGAAAGAGGGAGAGAGCGTGAGAAACAAAAGAGATAAAAAGAGAAGTCTTGAGAGAGGGGGAAAGAAAGGGAGAGGAAGAAAGAAATCCAAAGAGAAATAGAAAGACAGAAAGAGAGAAAAGAGAAAAGAAAGCGCAAAGAGTAAGAAGAGAGAAAGAGAAAAGAGAGAAAAGGAAAAAAGGAAATTAGAGCAAAATAAGTTAAAAAGACACAAAGAGAGAAAGAGACAAAGAGCAACAAAGGAAGAGGAAAAGAGAGACATGGAGAGTGAAAGAGACAAAGACAGAGAGTGGGAGAAAAGGGGTGGAAAAGAGAGAGAAAGAGAGAGAGAGAGAGAGAGAGCATGAGAGAGAAAGAGAGAGAGAGAGAGAGAGAGAGAGAGAGAGAGAGAGAGAATTAA
This sequence comes from Urocampus carinirostris, assembly GCF_059441175.1. Classification (NCBI taxonomy): domain Eukaryota; kingdom Metazoa; phylum Chordata; class Actinopteri; order Syngnathiformes; family Syngnathidae; genus Urocampus; species Urocampus carinirostris. The sequence continues at coordinate 4,068,731 of NC_142355.1, forward strand.
TACAAGTACAGTGTCTTTGTGAGAGGCACTTTGGCAACATCAAGTCGACATATTTCAACCTGCAGCTTGTTTTTCTCTTGCGCTTCTCTGAGAGTTGTCTCGCGGGCCGGATTCAATCCCTTAGCGGGCCCGATCCGGCCCGCGGGCCGCCTGTTTGACACCTGTGGTGTAGAAAATGCATTAGGCCTCGGAGAGCCAAGTTCAATTTTGCATTTCTCTGTTTCAAAGTTATTTGCGGCTCCCTAATGCGAAACACGGTTGCATTTGTTCTCAACATCATTTCATCATGAGCTGCGAGCGAACCGACTGGAGAAAAAAAACGGGATACTGTACTACATGTGAGCGTAGGAAATGGGGAGTGCTCAAGTTCTCATTTTCACGGCTCCCGTGCGTCATGACAAAATCAAAGGAGGCGAGCGAACGAGGATTCATGCTGGGACTGAAATACATGCGCTGAGCACATGCTGGAGATGTGCTACATACAAAGGCTTTCTAATGTCAACACGGCTGCAACTTAATACCCACAAACCGAGAATCCCACAGCATAGCGCTATTCAAAATGATTGAAATCATGGGCGTCATCAACCCAAAAAACCCTAAAAAATTAAGTCATTTTCATCTCATCTCTCATCAGCTACACCGCTTATACTCAGTAGGGTCGCGGGGGTGCTGGAGCCCATCCCAGCAATCATCGGGCAGTGGACAGGGGACACCCTGAACTGGTTGCCAGCCAATCGCAGGGCACACACAGGGACTGACAACTCACTCGCTCATTCATAACTAGGGACAATTTGGACCGGCCAATCCACCTGAAATGCATGTTTTTGGAATGTGGGAGGAAACCGGAGTGCCCGGAGGAAACCCACGCAAGCACGGGGAGAACATACAAACTCTGCACAGGAAGTCTGGAGCTGGATTTGAACCCACGCAGGAGGTTCCCAAGACATGAACTTTGACGCACATGCGCTAACCACTGCGCCGCCGTGCTTCCCCCATTTTCAAATCCATATTTGATAAAAAACAGGATATGCTTAAATGCAATGAAAAGTCAAGTCAAGTCATTTTTATTTGTATAGCCCTTAATCACAAAGAATCTCAAAGGGCTGCACAGGTTATTGCACAGACTATTATTTCAGACTATTATGACACCATCCCCTGATCTGGAACCAACATGAGGGCAAGGAAAAACTAAAAAACCTCAACATGAGGAAAATGAAGAAACCTTGAGAAGGGACCGCGCATGTGGTATCCCCCTTTAGGATTACCAGACAGCAAAGGATTCAGATTCAGATTCAGATTTCAGATTCAGATTTACTTTATTGTCATTCGTGTACACGTGTATACAGAACGAAATGTCGATACATCTGACCCGCACAGGTTCTTTGAACGTCAGCCGGGATAGATAAGATTAACCATGTCTTCGTCAGAATTTTAGCGCAGCAGTTCGTCATCTCGCGGTTCGATGCCACTTCCAGTTGTTAAATGGTCCAGTTTATTGTCCAGAGAGCGAACGTTGGAGAATGGATGGGAGAGGCGTTTTGCAGGGTTTAGCCTTTAGCCTAGCTGTTAGCACGGCCCGACAACCTCGCTTTCTCGTCCGGCGGTCACGCCGCTGTCTTGCCACTCTGCTTCGCTGCTTTGTAGGCCGCTGGGTCTCGTTGACATAGCAGTCCGTGGCTAATAAACACTCCCGAGTGGTCGTAGCACCAAGCGCTTTATGTCTGGATGATCGCATATCCAGCCAAAAAAAAAAAAACTGCTATCGTATTTTAATCTGCAGTTCGAGCCGACTTTGTGCGCCGTCAAAACTGAGTCGAAGACTGGATCTTATGGCCGACGTGTAAAAAAACCGTTGCGAGCCGATGCAGCCGCAGCCGAACAGGGGCGCCGCCATGAATGGATGTTGCAATTACAAATAATACAGAGCTATTGTCCAGGAAAAGTATAGGTTATTCATATGCTCTAGAGTAGAAATGTGTTTTAAGCTTAGATTTAAACATTTCCACTGAGGTTGCAGATCGGATCTCAGGGGGAAGAGCATTCCACAGCACCGGTGCCCGGATTGAGAACGCTCTCAAACCTTGGCTCTTGGGATCACCAGTAGACCGATAAAAAATGAAAAGAGTAAACAAAACAAATATATGAACAATGCAGCGTCAGAAATACTGGCTTGAAATGGTTCAGTCCATTCGATTCGTAACTGGTTTTGCCCTAATGACAATGCTACATTGAACCAGTTACTGTATTTTCCGCACTATAAGGCGCACCTAAAAGTCTTAATTTTTTTTCAAAAGCTGACCATGCGCCTTATAATACAGTGCGCCTTATATATGGCTCAACATTAAATCACAAGGTCTCGCAACTTACGCAACAGCCGCCGCCTCGATTTTCCCCCGAACGTGGAGTAGTCCGCGGTGTATGCTGGGATTTATATACCGGCGTTTCATTGGCTAACCAATGTGTCAATCATCCGTTAAATCGATCGCTATTGGCTGAAGTTATTCGGAGCCTCGGATTGGCTAGAGGGCCGAAACAAACCCTGCAATTGGCCGAAAAAGATGTGTCAATCATCCGTTAAATCGATCCCTATTGGCTGAAGTTATTCGGAGCCTCGGATTGGCTAGAGGGCCGAAACAAACCCTGCAATTGGCCGAAAAAGATGTGTCAATCATCCGTTAAATCGATCCCTATTGGCTGAAGTTATTCGGAGCCTCGGATTGGCTAGAGGGCCGAAACAAACCCTGCAATTGGCCGAAAAAGATGTGTCAATCATCCGTTAAATCGATCGCTATTGGCTGAAGTTATTCGGAGCCTCGGATTGGCTAGAGGGCCAAAACAAACCCTGCAATTGGCCGAAAAAGATGTGTCAATCATCCGTTAAATCGATCACTTTTGGCTGAAGTTATTCGGAGCCTCGGATTGGCTAGAGCGCCAAAACAAACCCTGCAATTGGCCGAAAAAGATGTGTCAATCATCCGTTAAATCGATCGCTATTGGCTGAAGTTATTCGGAGCCTCGGATTGGCTAGATGGCCAAAACAAACCCTGCAATTGGCCGAGTTTAGCATTGGCGTAGCAAGCTTAGCAAGCTTGCTAAAGTACACCATAAAGAAACATGTTTTATTAGTCTGTATTCGCAAATAATTTACTCTCCTGGATTTACTTCACTCACGGTTGTAAGAAGACCATGATTGCGTATCAGTATTGAACGTGAGAACTTAGGTGAGCTATGCGGCTTTATATTTTCCCGGTATCAACGATCTTGATGTTGCTGTGATGAGTTGAGTGAATGAAACTCAATTCCAAGTGTTTATTGTCACATGCACAGTAATGTTGCGAGCGAAAAAGAAAATAGAAACTCAGGAATGGTTGGCATTTCTTGAATCCCAAGACTTTAACCTTCCGAATGATATTTGAAACGATGCATTTGAGTGACATCGTACGGACACCGCATCCGCACGTGTCTACGACACGTATTTGCTTCTTTGCAAGCTTTGGGAATGTTAAGGGGGTAATCAGTTGGACTGAATCATCTGACTGTTTTGTCCACGTTCCCATTGAAGCGCCTTATAACCCGGTGCGCCTTATGTATGGAAAATATAGGACCAAAAACTATTTTTGGGGGGTGCGCCCTATAACCCGGTGCGCCCTATAGTGCGGAAAATACGGTACTTAAATCCCCTCTATGAAAGTACGCATCTGTCTGTCTCTGCTTAGGTGCTTTTAGGGTTAGGAACATTATTTTTTTCTGTAACGTATGTGCAGTGTATATAGCTCTAGCCTCACATAGACTGTATATATTTTTAATCCACTTAAACAAACTGAGTACACAAACTTACCAGGACAGAGATTTGTAATTCGTTATTAATTGGATGGACTTCAATGATTCGATTGAATGGTTGTTAAAGTTACTTCAGCGTTTTTTTTCGCTATGTACCTTTTTACTATTACTCAAGTAATTATTTGGATGACTACTTTTGACTTATTATTGAGTCATAATGTTGTGAAAGTACAGTACTTTTACTTGAGTAAATCTGTTGGCTATTCTACCCACCTCTGGATGGGAGGATGAAAACATACCAAAGGGACATGGTTTTTCATCTAGCGCAAGGGTGTCAAACTCATTTGAACTCGGGGGCCACACGATAGAACAAACATTCTCTCGGGGGCCGGACTAGTAGATTAAAAAGAAAGAAAAAGAGAGTTAAAGAAATAAGAGAAAGAGGGAGGGAAAAGGACAGAGGGCGGGACAAAGAAAGAAAAAGAGAGAGAGAAAGAGAGCGTGAGAAACAAAAGATAAAAAGTCGTGAGAGAGGGGGAAAAGAAAGGGAGGAGAAGAAAGAAATTCAAAGAGAAATAGAAGGACAGAAGGAGAGAAAAGAAAGCGCAAAGGGTATGAATAAAGAAAGAGAAAAGAGAGAAAAGGGAAAAAAGGAAGTTAGAGCAAAAGAGGTTAAAAGACACAGAGAGAAAGAGACAAAGATCAACAAAGGAAGAGAAAAAGAGAGACATGGAGAGTGAAAGAGACAGAGACAGAGAGGGTGGAAAAGAGAGAGAGAGAGAGAGAGAGAGAGAGAGAGAGAGAAATACAAGTACAGTGTCTTTGTTCGAGGCAAGAGGCTTTAGCAACATCAAGTTGACAAATTTCAACCTGCAGCTTGTTTTTCTCTTGCGCTTCTCTGAGTGTTGTCTCGCGGGCCGGATTCAATCCCTTAGCGGGCCTGATCTGGCCCGCGGGCCGCCTGTTTGGCACCTGTGATCTAGCGCTTAATAGTGGTAAAAACTGAATTCATTACATACAAAAAAATATTTATTTGCAAAATACATAAACTATCATATTGCAGGTTGAGATATTTGTACATACCATGAGCGTCTCCTAGAGGGAGCTGATATAATTGTCCGGCATCTTGCTGCTAAGGATACCCCCCGAAACCAAAACCTGGCAACAGGCTAAGCAAAAACAAATGTCGAGAAAAATGGCGTGGTTTGGTCACTTTGAATCTCTGTAGTTTGTATTCGTCCTTGTGCTTTGTAGCAATCGTTATAGTGGTAATAAGCAATTTGGGGATTCCGTTTCAAACATTTTTGGAGGAGGTGTGTTGAGATTGAAAAATAAATCAATCAAGAACAGTTGAGAAACTCAAATTAGAACTGTTACAAGTAAAAGGTTATATGTGCTAAATAGCGCCCTCTAACGGGAGTAAGAAATCGAGAGAAAGCCTCAATGGAATTTTAATGGCTTATTCCACGGGTGTCAAACAGGCGTCCCGCGGGCCAGATCAGTCCCGCTAAGAGATTGAATTTGGCCCGCGAGACAACAACCAGAGAAGCACAAGAGAAAAACAAGCTGCAGGTTGAAATATGGCCACTTGATGTTGCCAAAGCTAGGTGCCTCTCACAGAGACACTGTATTTATTTCTCTCTCTCTCTCTTTCATGCTCTCTCTCTCTCTTTCTCTCTCATGCTCTCTCTCTCTCTTTCTCTCTCTTCTCCACCCCTTGTCTCCCACTCTCTGTCTCTGTCTCTTTCACTCTCCGTGTCTCTCTTTTCCTCTTCCTTTGTTGCTCTTTGTCTCTTTCTCTCTTTGTGTCTTTTTAACTTATTTTGCTCTAATTTCCTTTTTTCCTTTTCTCTCTTTTCTCTTTCTCTCTTCTTACTCTTTGCGCTTTCTTTTCTCTTTTCTCTCTTTCTGTCTTTCTATTTCTCTTTGGATTTCTTTCTTCCTCTCCCTTTCTTTCCCCCTCTCTCAAGACTTCTCTTTTGTTTCTCACGCTCTCTCCCTCTTTCTCTTTCTCTGTCCCGCCTTCTCTCCTTTTCCCTCACTCTTTCTCTTATTTCTTTATCTCTCTTTTTCTTTGTCTTTAATCTACTAGTCCGGCCCCCGACAGAATGTTTGTTCTATCATGTGGCCCCCGGGTTAAAATGAGTTTGACACCCCTGCTCCAGGTAGAGCGCTCGTCTTGGGATCAAGAGATTGCAGGTTCGATTCCCGGCTCCTTTGTGTCAAATGTCAAAGTGTCCTTGGGCAAGACACTGAATCCCTAATGCCCTCAATAAGCAGGTAGGCGCCTTGCATGGCTGCATGGCCGCTATTGGTGTGTGAATGTGTGTGTGAATGGGTAAGTGTGAAGCACATTGTAAAGCGCTTTGGGAGGTCTTCATAGACTTAAAAAGCGCTGTATAAAATGCAAACCATTTACCATTTACCAAAAGTAAACGTCTCGAAGGGAATCGGCTCCTGTCGTTCAATTCCGAGAGTCGGCTCATAGTGCCGTTTCGTTCGCTAGTGACACATCACTCGTTGCTTGGCATGTGTCTCTCTATTGGCTGGCTTTCAAGGCGGAATGTCAGGAGACGCAGTTCGGCATAAGACTGGAAGAGCGCCCGACGCCGCAAAGCCCGAAGGACTCGTGCGGTGCCTGTCTGACACCTTGTCTGGGTTTCAGTAATGGCCGCTGCGCACTCGTTGCCTCCATTCCGTCTGCAAATATTCATGCTAAGGCGATACTGGCAGTTTTGGTATCGAACTGAACCAGGCAAATACAGCAAGCGTGGCCCGTTAGATGGCCCGCCGTTTCTGAGTACAGTGGAACCTGGGTTTTCGAACGCCTCTCAGTTCCTACAAATCGGAGTCCGACCAAAAATTATGAGAAATTCTAGCTTCGCTGTTCGGTCATAAAATCGGAGTTCGAACGCCGGTAATGCGTGAGTGCGTACGCTAGGGGGCGATGCTGAGCGGCGTATGCGTGTAGATCGCTGTTTTTGTGACTAACTGCTATCGCGTGCGGACGTGCTTCGTTTTGCTTTCGCTTTTAAAATAAGTGTACCAAGTGTTTTAGCCCCTAATTATGCCTCCGAAGAAAGTCAGTGCAAGCAGCAAAGTTGCTACAGCTGAAAAAAGAAAAGTAGTGCGTACAACTATTGCATTTAAGAAAGAAATAAGAGCAAAATATGAAGGAGGTGTGCTAGTGTCTGATCTTGCTAGTGAATACCCCACTGTCCACCTGCGTCTTCTGCTGACCACCACAAAGGTAAGAAATCCTATTCATAATTCTTTTCTTTATCCTTTTTTTTTATTTTTACACGTTCATTTTATCGTAATCTTTCATGGGGAAGATTACGATAACGCGGACGTACGATTAGCCTGGGTTAGCTTTATATTTACGTTGAACATTCAAGGTAAACATTCAGGGTGTTGGAACGGAGCCCCCTTTCCAATGAACCGCTCACCACTTGTTGTGGAGACTCGAGTGCTAAATGACTTGACTCTAAGGGATTGAATCTGGCCTCCGAGACAACACTCAGAGAAGCGCAAGAGAAAAATGAGCTGCAGGTTGAAATATGTTAACTTGATGTTGCCAAAGAAAGGTGCCTCGAACAAAGACACTGTACTTGTATTTCTTTCTTTCTTTCTCTCTCTCTCTCTCTCTCAACAGCGAGAGAAGCGCAAGAGGAAAATGAGCTGTAGTTTTAAATATTTCCACCGGATGTCAACAAAGCCAGTTAACACTTGCAAAACAATTGTGGTAGTGTTTCTCCATTTGATTTCTTTATTTCTCCCTCTTTTTCTTTCTCCTGTTCACTCTCTTTATCTCTCTTTTTCTCTATTTCTCTCTCACTCTCTAACTCTTTCTTTTTCTATGTCTTGCTCTCTTTCTATTTTCTCTCCCTAATTTACTTTAATTCTCTTTCTTTCTATTTTTCTCGTTCTTTCTCAACCTCTTTCTTTCCCTTTTTTGACCCCTCTCTCTTTCTCTCTCGGCCCACGAGACAACACTCAGAGAAGCGCAAGAGAAAAAAAAGCTGCAGGTTGAAATATGTAAACTTGATGTAGCCAAAGCCAGGTGCCTCGAACAAAGACACTGTACTTGTATTTATTTATTTCTCTCTCTCTCTCTCTCTCTCTCTCTCTCTCTCTCTCTCTCTCTCTCTCTCTCTCTTTCTTTCTCAACCTCTTTTGCTCTAACTTCCTTTTTTCCTTTTCTCTCTTTTATCTTTCTCTCTTCATACCCTTCACACTTTCTTTTCTCTTTTCTCTCCTTCTGTCTTTCTATTTCTCTTTGGATTTCTTTCTTCCTCTCCCTTTCTTTTCCCCCTCTCTCGCGACTTTTTATCTTTTGTTTCTCACGCTCTCTCCCTCTCTCTCTTTTTCTTTCTTTGTCCCGCCCTCTCTCCTTTTCCCTCCCTCTTTCTCTTATTTCTTTATCTCTCTTTTTCTTTCTCTTGAATCTACTAGTCCGGCCCCTGACAGAATGTTTGTTCTATCGTGTGGCCCCCGAGTTCAAATGAGTTTGACACCCCTGCTGTAAACCTAAAATCGCCCCTGTTTAAATGTATTTATTTTTTATTTTCATACTTGAGAAGCAAACTGGCATACACAGTGAACTTTATATGATTTTAGCTGCTATACACTCACGTGGCTTCAGTTTTAAAACCGTGAAATTGAATTTGACACAGCTGCTCGAAAAGACCCGGTTGTCCTTTTCCGTAAAGAGAGCGCCGAGTGACACATGCAGTCCAGTCAAAACACTTTCTGGTGTGCGCCGCTGATAGTTCTTCAGGGGCTTTTTCTTCTCTCGTTTGATACCTATACTTATGACCAGTGTTCCCTCTAAGCTGCGCGCAAAAATCAGGGCTCAAAATGACTCATTAAGAAGCCACTTAAGTCAAAGTTACAGTGCATGATGGTAAAAATACACGGGTTCCCCTGACGTTGTGTCCTAAATGCGGTATTTTGAAGTCGAGTCAAAGGAGAACGAAGTTGAGTAAAGTCAGTAGAGTTTGTCGAGAACCGGCTTCTTTGGCTCGGCTCACTAAAAGTAACCGGCTCTTTCGGGTCCTAAACGGCTCTTCGGGTTGTTTTTGCTTCTTTCATCCCGACATGACCAAATATGATGTAAAATTATGCACAAAATGACTTAAAGGAAGAGGGGAACAGAAGAAAAAAGAAAAAAATACCGAAATGAAAAAGGAGTGAAAAGCCGAGAAAAAAGAAACAAAAGGAAGTGAAAAAAAAGCCAGAAAAAAAGAAAAGAAAGAAACGTAGGAAAAAAGTAAATAGAGAACAACAATAAAAAGGAACAGCTCGGAAAAAATAAACACAATGAAAGGAATTTAATAAAAAAGTAGAAAAAAAAACACGGAAAAAAGAAGAAAAAGTTTGTGTTGCATTCAAATCATTTCCAATTGTATCAAGTGAATCTTGTTGCCAACATTGTACTTCCACAAAAAAACTGTGATTAAGTACAGTTATGTACCGTGCAACCGACTAAATAAGCCCCCCAAAATGTTAATATTATTCGACAAAATATGTCAGGAATAAAAAGAAATGGATATCTTGTGAAAGAATTGTAAAAACAAACGACGTATGTAGGCCGTACAACCTTTGCAATAATACATTAGTCAATTCATTCAAAAGAGAAAAATAATTTTGCATTGCTGGAAACTCAGCAAAATGTAACTTGATGTCAAGTTTTGGACATGTTTGATAATGACTTAGTTGCCACACTGGGGATTGCTGTTGCTCACTGTTGTTTCAAGCGTTGCTCACCGACTTTGTGTGAACGCTCAGACTACAGTGGTGCAGTGGTTAGCGCGTGTGCGGCACAGTTCTAAGGTCTCGGGAACCTCCTACGTGGGTTCAAATCCAGCTACCGGACTTCCTGTGCGGAGTTTGTATGTTCTCCCCGTGCTTGCGTGGGTTTCCTCCGGGCACTCCGGTTTCCTCCCACATTCCAAAGACATGCATTTCAGGTGGATTGGCTGGTCCAAATTGTCCCTAGGTGTGAATGAGCGAGTGAGTTGTCTGTCCCTGTGTGCCCTGCGATTGGCTGGCAACCAGTTCAGAGTGTCCCCTGCCCACTGCCCGATGATTGCTGGGATGGGCTCCAGATAGATGGATAGATGTCTAGATAGATAGATAGATGGATAGATGTCTAGAGAGATAGATGTCTAGAGAGATAGATGTCTAGAGAGATAGATAGATGTCTATAGAGATAGATGCCTAGATAGATAGATGTCTAGATTGATAGATGTCTAGATAGATAGACCCTACTGAGGATAAGCGGTGCAGCTAATGAGACATTGGTGTCCCACTTCAAGTGACAGATTGTGACTGTGAACGCCAATAGAAAATTCTTCGGGTTTTGAGATTCAAGAATGCTATGAAAACACTTGAAACACTCGACGTAGACATCCATTTCATTCCTTGCCTTAAGTAAAGAGGATTGGATCTAAAAGCAAGGTCACAGAACCCCGAGGCAACACTGCGCCAATATATTGAGTTATGAGCTCAGTAAACAAACAAATTAAAGCTTTCAAATCAAGGTGAAGTATGGCTGCAACATATCGTATCGTCAAAATCCAAAAGGATTATGTTAAAACACTCTAACATTTTTTAAAAGCTTTCATTTGACTATTTTCTTGTTTATTGTAAATATACCGTAAATTCCGGACTATAAGCCGCGACTTTTTTCCCAAATGTTCAGCCCTGCGGCTTATTCAGTAAAGAGGCTAATTTATGGAATTTTTCCAATGGCCGCCAGCGGCGCTCGAGTACAAAAGGTAAGATTTAGACCGGTGGAATATATGCGTCGAGGAAGACTGCAACTTCTAAGTTTAAGCATACATTGTCTGTAAAGTTGAGGTACGTTCCGATAATGAGGGAACGTAATGAGGGTGTATTTATTTTAGAGATTTATTCTGTTATGTGTTCTACGGACCAATCAAAAAGAAGGGGCGGAGCAAACGCGGGCTGATGGGAATTGGGGTAAAGCTGAGTTACCGGTAGATCTGTCTGTTGTCGCAGCAGACAATAGTGGATATATATTTTTTTCCACACCCTTAACTTTGGAAATATACATTTTGTTTCCTTGGATTACTTTCAACGGGACCCAGACTTTACAAGTCTGCATCATACTTTAATTACGGTATCATTTTCTGTTTATGATGCCAACTGTGGATCTAGAATTGTATACCATCTATGTAGTTATTCGCAATGATCGCAGCAAGGCTTTAGGGCTAGGACCTTAGCTTGGCCTTTTGGCTGAGAGTAAGTGTCCCGGCTCCTAGGCTTTGTAGCGTATTATGAACTGACCGATAACGGATAATGGATAATGAATAACGAAGATAGAACAATAACCCTTAAAAACCCCCCTACAATAGTGGAACTGACAGCCTGGTCTGGGTTAATCTAGTGATTGTGTCACAAGTTTTAATGCGGGCGCACGCGGCTTATACATGTATGCGGCTCGTGTAAGAACAAAAGTAGCAATTCACCCAAAAAGTGGTGGGTGCGGCTTATAATCAGGTGCACTCTATAATCCGGAATTTACGGTGAACTAGCTCAAGGGGGAGAGTTCGATTATTCAATGATCACGATATTTACGAGCAAAAAGGAACGGTATCGGATCCAACCGATACTACCATCAATGTTCCCTCTAAGCTGCATATGTGCGCGATTGCGCACTACCCAGAGCTTTTCCGCGCACAAGAATATCTAGCCGGCTCACAAAAATCAGGGCTCCAAATTGCTAATTAAGAAGCGAATTAAGTGCATGAAGGTTAAAATACAAGGGTTCCCCTGACGTTGTGTTCTAAATGCGGTATTTTGAAGTCAATGTCGAAGTAGACCGAAGTTGAGTAAAGTCAGTAGAGTTTTTCGAGAACCGGCTACTTCGGCTCGGCTCACTAAAAAGAACCGGCTCTTTCGGGTCCCAAACGGCTCTTCAGGTTGTTTTTGCTTCTTTAATCCCTACACGACCAAATATTATGTAAAATTGAGCACAAAATGTCTTAAAGGAAGGGGGAATAGAACAAAAAAGAAAAAAATACCAAAATGAAAAAGTAGTGAAAAGTTGAGAAAAAAAAGAAACAAAAGGTAAAGAAAAAAGAAAGAAAAAATCAGAAAAAAAGAAAAGAAAGAAACAAAGGAAAAAAGTAAATAGAGAACAAAAAGAAAAAAAGTAGCAGCTAGGAAAAAATAAACAGATTTTTTTTAAAGGAATTATTTTTTTTTTTTAGAAAAAAACAGGGAAAAATAAGAAAAAGTCTGTGTCGCATTCAAATAATTTCCAATTATACCAATTCAATCTTGTTGCCAACATTGTAGGAGGAAAACTAAGCCTACTTACAACAAAGTCAGTTAGTTCTTTGTTCCTTTTTGTCTCCTTATCCTCACTGTAAATGTGGAACTGGAGTCGTCCAATTTCGTTGTCACAGCATATCCCATGTTGTCACAAAGACAATAAAGGCATATTCTATTCTATTCTATTCTACTTCCACTAAAAAATGTGAATCATTACAGTTGTGTATCGTGCAACCGACTAAATAAGCCCCCAAAAATGTTAGTGCTATGCGAAAAAAGATACCAGGAAAAAAAATAGAAAGAGAATAGAAATCTTGTGAAAGAATTGTACAACCTTTGCAATAATACATGAGTCAATTCATTCAAAAGTGAAAAATAATTTTGCATTGCCGGAAACTCCGCAAAATGTCAAGTTTTGGACATGTTTGATAATGACTTAGTTGCCACACTAGGGATCGCTGTTGCTCACTAACCACTGCCCCAGTATATTCATTACTCTTCTAAAATCATTTCGTTTTACATGGCTTTTTTCCACCATCTTTTTCTTTTCTCTTCTTCTCTTCTTTGGTCCAGTTGTAGTCAAGGGTTCTCTGAATGCACCCTAGTGCATCGTTTTGCAAATATTGTTTTTTTTAATGGCTTTTACGTTGTGTCATTTAAAAATAAATTGGGCGAAACCAATCAAAAATACTTTTGTTTCATACCAGCGAAGGCTTCAGTATAGAGGCAGAAATGCTAATTAGTCTCTGAAGTCTTTCCTATCAATAGAGCTCCTTATTAGATGCTACGCATAACAAGCATGTAACATGTTATCTAGGTCACAGGTGTTAAACGGGCGGCCCGCGGGCCAGATCAGGCCCACCCATGGTTTGAATCCGGCCCGCCAGACAACAGTGAGAGAAGCGCAAGAGGAAAAATGAGCTGTGGTTTGAAATATTTCCACCGGATGTCACCGAAGCCGGTTAACACTTGCAAAACAATTGTGGTAGTGTTTTTCCATTTTACTTCTTTATTTATTTTTCCCTTTTTTTTATTTCTCCTGTTCACTCTCTTTATCTCTCTTTTTCTCTATTTCTCTCTCACTCTCTAACTCTTTCTTTTTCTATGTCTGCTCTTTTTCTATTTTCTCTCTCTAATTTACACTTTAATTCTCTTTCTTTCCATTTTTCTCTTTCTTTCTCAACCTCTTTCTTTCCCTTTTTCGACCTCTCTCTCTCTCTCTCTCTCGGCCCGCGAGACAACACTCAGAGAAGAACAAGAGAAAAACAAGCTGCAGGTGGAAATACGTCAACTTGATGTTGCCAAAGCCAGGTGCCTCCAACAAAGACACGGTACTTGTATTTATTTCTCTCTCTCTCTCTCTCTCTGTCTGTCTCTCTCTCTCTCTGTCTCTCCCTCTCTCTCTCTCTCTCTCTCTCTCTCTCTCTCTCTCTCTCTCTCTCTCCCACCCCTTTACTCCCACTCTCTGTCTCTTTCACTCTCCGTGTCTCTCTTTTTCTCTTTCTTTGTTGCTCTTTGTCTCTTTCTCTCTCTGTGTCTTTTTAACTTATTTTGCTCTAATTTCCTTTTTTTCCTTTTCTTTCTTTTCTCTCTCTCTCTCTCTCTCTCTCTCTCTCACACCTCACTTTATATCTTTTTCTCCTGCTGACTCTTTTTCTTTCTGTCGTTTCACTTCTCTTATTCTTTTTGTCTTTCTCTTTTTTCACTTTTTTTTTCTCTTTACTCAGTTACTCTGTCTCCCTTGTTCTCCCTATCTGTTTATCGCTCTCTCTTTCCCGCCCTCTCTTTCTCTGTCTATTTCTCCCTCTCTCTTTCTCTTAAACTTACTAGTCCGGCCGCCGTGAGATTTTTTTAAAGCATGTGTGGCCCCGAGCTAAAACCAGCTTGACACCCCTGATCTAGGTCAATGATGCTACTGCATAAGGTGCAATGCATTTCAGTGAAGTTACATAATTGAGTTTGTGTGTGGGGGCTGGATGGGGCTGAGGGACTGAAATTTCTTCTCAAAGGGCCTTACGGGTTCAAACTGGATTTGATCAATACAGGGTTTGTACACTTTGTTCATGGCCATATTCAAGGACTATTTAACCCTTCATTGACCAAGTATCATACAGGCCGCCTGGAATATTTTGATTACTCTGAGATCGATCCGCTGCAGACAAACTTGTTTCATTTGCTAACTCTCCACTCTCCTCCTCTATCAACCTTTTTGAAGGTTTTGTCGATCTATCTATCTATCTATCTATCTAGGAATCTATCTATCTAGACATACATCTCTCTAGACATATATCTATCTAGACATCTATCTCTCTAGACATCTATCTCTCTAGACATCTATCTAGACATCTATCTCTCTATCTATCTATCTATCTAGACATCTATCCATCTATCAATCTAGACATCTATCTATCTAGACATCTATCTATCTAGGCATCTATCTATCTAGACATCTATCTTCTAGACATCTATCTCTATAGACATCTATCTATCTCTCTAGACATCTATCTCTCTAGACATCTATCTCTCTAGACATCTATCTCTCTAGACATCTAACTATCTATCTAGGAATCTATCTATCTAGACATACATCTCTCTAGACATCTATCTCTCTAGACATATATCTATCTAGACATCTATCTCTCTAGACATCTATCTAAACATCTATCTCTCTATCTATCTATCTATCTATCTATCTATCTATCCATCTATCAATCTAGACATCTATCTATCTAGGCATCTATCTATCTAGACATCTATCTCTCTAGACATCTATCTCTCTCTCTAGACATCTATCTCTCTAGACATCTATCTCTCTAGACATCTATCTCTCTATCTAGACATCTATCTCTCTATCTAGACATCTATCCATCTATCAATCTAGACATCTATCTATCTAGGCATCTATCTCTCTAGACATCTCTCTAGAAATCGATCTCTCTAGACATCTATCTATCTATCTATCTATCTATCTAGACATCTATACATCTATCTCTCTAGGCATCTATCTATCTAGACATCTATACATCTATCTCTCTAGGCATCTATCTCTCTAGACATCTATACATCTATCTCTCTAGACATCTATACATCTATCTCTCTAGGCATCTATCTATCTATCTATCTATCTATCTATCTATCTATCTATCTATCTATCTATCTATCGTATTGTTTATCTGCTGGGCCTGTCCCTTTGGAGACAATAAGGGTCTGTCTGTCCATCCGTCTGATTATATACAAAATGCAGGGGCGCTCATTCCGCAGACTACCTGAGTTAATACTGGTATATCACAGGACAGTATTGAGTGCATTGTATTTGTTGGGACATATAGCAGTCGAATGCAGCATTTCATCATTGATTTCAATGATGCTTAGCAGTATGCTGGGATTTATTTACCGGCGTTTCATTGGCTAACCAATGTGTCAATTATCATTTGAATCGATCACTATTGGCTCAAGTTATTCGGAGGTCAAGGGGAGGATCCTTTTTATCATTTACAGGCTGGCATTGGCTTGAACGGCGAAACAAAGCCTGCAATTGGCCGAAAAAGATGAATGCGTATAGCACGTGGCTGACGGCATACAGAAAGCATTTTTTTACTATTTTGTATTTGTAAATATTTTATTCTCCTGGATTTACTAAACTCACGGATATAAGAGGACCATGGCTGCACATTATTGTTGAACACAACGACTTCGGTGAGCTACTCCGGCTATATATTTTCCCTGTATCTTGTTTCAGACTGAACTTGATGTTTCTGTGATAAGCGGTGCAGATAATGGATTGAATGGAGTGTCTATTTTTAAATTAAACTCAATTCCAAGTGTTTATTGTCATATGCACAGTAAAGTTGCGAGCGAAAAAGAAAATAGATACTAAGGAATGGTTATCATTTCTTGAATCCCAAGACTTTAACCTTCCGAATGATGGAACGATGCATTTGAGTGACATCGTACGGACACCGCATCCGCACGTGTTCTCGACACGTCTTTGCGTCTTTGCAAGCTTTGGGAATGTTAAGGGGGTAATAAGTTGGACTGAACTAACTGACTGTTTTGTCCACGTTCCCATTGTACCGCCTTATAATCCGGTGCGCCTTATGTATGGAAAATATAGGACC
Organism: Urocampus carinirostris; assembly: GCF_059441175.1. Lineage (NCBI taxonomy): Eukaryota > Metazoa > Chordata > Actinopteri > Syngnathiformes > Syngnathidae > Urocampus > Urocampus carinirostris. The sequence continues at coordinate 4,084,933 of NC_142355.1, forward strand.
AAAAACTATTTTGGGGGGGGGGCGCCCTATAACCCAGTGCGCCTTATAGTGCGGAAAATACGGTCATTGAAAGTAATCAGGTTAAAGTAACCCTACCCAATCCTGCCCAAGACACACCACAGTGAGTGTTGCTCCGATCACCTAGGTGGTTGAGGAACCTGTGAACCGTGAACCTTGTCTTGCCATGCCACGACAAGTAGTAAAATGTATTTGAAGGCTTCTTGCGGCGGCGTTTTTGACCTTTTAATACCACGCAAGCCTGGAGGTGGACAAGTCCTCAGTCAGAGGTTACTAATTATGTCCATCGGGTGAAAACCAAAAACTGTTTTTTATTCCGGACCCTCAAGTATTGGGATGACCTTTTTTCTTTCTGGAGTTTTACTTTAGCGGCACTTCTGAAGTGACTTCAGATTATGTAGCAAAGGCATGTCAGATATCGGCTTGTGGGCCAGATGTTTTTATTTGGCCTTTCAATAATTTCCGAGAACAACCATCCATTGCTAGCGCTTTGGTTATTGCCAATGAAAATTTAGAAGAAAATCTAGCCAGCTCACAAAAATCAGGGCTCGAAATTGCTAATTAAGAAGCGAATTGAGTCAAAGTTACAGTGCATGAAGGTAAAAATACACAGGTTCCCCTGATGCTGTGTTCTAAATGCGGTATTTTGAAGTCAAGGTCGAAGTAGAACAAAGTTGAGTAAAGTCAGTAGAGTTTTTCGAAAATCGGCTTCTTCGGCTCGGCTCACTAAAAGGAACCGGCTCTTTCGGGTCCTAAACGGCTCTTCAGATTGTTTTTGCTTCTTTAATCCCAACATGACCAAATATGATGTAAAATTATGCACAAAATGATAAAGGAAGGGGGAATATAACAAAAAAGAAAAAAATACCAAAATGAAAAAGTAGTGAAAAGCTGAGAAAAAAAGAGAAAAAAAAAAGAAGGAATATTTCAGAAAAAAAACTGAAAAGAAGAAAAGAAAGAAACAAAGGAAAAAAGTAAATAGAGCACAAGAAAAAAGTAACAGCTAGGAAAAAATAAACACAATGAGATTTTTTTTTATCTGTGGTTTTAATGCATTTTAAAATGTCTTTTCTTCTATGTTTTAACTGTAATTGTGTGTTTTTCTCTTTGCCATTTCTGTAAAATGCCTTGTGTATGAATTGTGCGATACAAATAAACCTGCCTTGCCTTAGCAATTTGTTACGGTAAATGGTCTCCATTTACTACAGGGCTTTTCAAGTCAATGCAATCCACACTTACCGTATTTTCCGCACTATAAGGCGCACCGGGTTATAGGGCGCACCCCGAAAAAATAGTTTTTGGTCCTATATTTGACATACATAAGACGCACCGGATTATAAGGCGCTACAATGGGAACGTGGACAAAACAGTCAGATAGTTCAGTCCCACTTATTACCCCCTTAACATTCCCAAAGCGTGCGGATGCGGTGTCCATACCATGTCACTCAAATGCATCGTTCCATCATTCGGAAGGTTAAAGTCTTGGGATTCAAGAAATGCCAACCATTCCTTAGTTTCTATTTTCTTTTTCGCTCGCAACTTTACTGTGCATATGACAATCAACACTTGGAATTGAGTTTAATTTAAAAATAGATACTCCATTCCATCCATTATCTGCACCGCTTATCACAGAAACATCGAGTTCAGTCTGAAACAAGATACAGGGAAAATATATAGCCGGAGTAGCTCACCGAAGTCCTTGTGTCCAATAATAATGTGCAGCCATGGTCCTCTTATATCCGTGAGTTTAGTAAATCCAGGAGAATAAAATATTTACAAATACAGAAAAGTAAAAAATGCTTTCTGTATGCCGTCAACCACGTGCTATACACATTCATCTTTTTCGGCCAATTGCAGGCTTTGTTTTGCCGCTTCAGCCAATGCTAGCCTGTAAATGATTAAAAAGGATCCGCCCCTTGACCTCCGAATAACTTAAGCCAATAGTGATCGATTCAAGTGATGATTGACACATCTTTTTCGGCCAATTGCAGGCTTTGTTTTGCCGCTTCAGCCAATGCTAGCCTGTAAATGATAAAAAGGATCCGCCCCTTGACCTCCGAATAACTTTAGCCAACAGTGATCGATTCAAATGATGATTGACACATTGGTTAGCCAATGAAACGCCGGTAAATAAATCCCAGCATACACCGCGGACTTGGCGATCGGGGGAAAATCTGGTCAGTGGCTGCAAGTTAGTTGGAAGACTTTGCGACTTAATATTGATCCATAAATAAGGCGCACCGTATTATAAGGCGCATGGTCAGCTTTTGAAAAAAATAAAGGCTTTTAGGTGTGCGGAAAATACGGTACTCATTCACACATCGATAGGGAATCAGCCTGCGTCTAGGGTTTCAGTGTCTTGACCAAGGACACTTAGGAAAGTTAGAAGAGCGCAAGGAAAAAGGAGATCACCAGCTAGTACTCTGTGGACTGTTATTGGGTCAGTGAGGACACAGAGGCGGCGTCAGGATACAAGGCAATAGCGCCTTTCTGCGGCTAGGCTACATAACTCTCATAATCTACCATGCTGAGCCTGTTTTTCACCAATGCCATATCCATTACCCATGAAATGGCGTACCTGCAGCTACAACTCTTAGGAAACTGCTACATTCGGGACAGGTGTATTTTAATAATCACAAAGACCTGGCTCAATCCAAGGATACGCGCTGCCAGCATGCAGCTATCCAGCCGCTCTCTTAATCGCGTTTTTAGAAGTCCTCTAATTTTGTTGTACTTTTATATACCGTAAATTCCGGACTATAAGCCGCTACTTTTCCCCCTAACTTTCAACCCTGCGGCTTATTCAGTGATGCGGCCAATTTATGTCATTTTTCTAACGTCCGCTAGCGGCGCTCGAGTGTTGCTACCTTTAACTGCCCTGTCAAAGCTGTTATTATTATTAAAGCTGTGAAAACTCTCTCGGTGTACCGTCTTTCTTTGTAAATATGTGTAACCCATGTATAATATGTATTTGCAACTGTATATTTTTGTAATGTATTTATTTGTATTTATTTTAGACACTTATTCTGATATGATTTGCACGGGTGAATGAAAAATGAGGGGCGGAACAAACGCGGGGTGCCGAGTTTAAGTGGGGACCGCTAAAGGTGAGGGACAGACAAGGAAAGAAGAGGGGGTAAAAACTAAAGGAAAAGGAGTTGCGTGAGTAATTGTGTTCATCTGATATATTTTTCCCACCCTTACCTTTGGAAATATACACTTTTTTCCTTGGATTACTTTCAACGGGACCTGGACTCTGCAGGTCTGCATCAAACCTTAAGTACCGGTATCATTTTGCCGGCTGTGATTTTTAGACAGTGGACTTTAACGAAGGACATTTAGTTTCAATCGCCGGACTTGAAGTCGGGTTTGGGCTAATTTTGTGTTTGTGTTACATGTTTAAATGTGGGCGCATGCGGCTTATATACAGGTGAGGCTTGTGTATGTACAAAATCGGTTTTCCTCTTAAAATGTGGTGGGTGCGGCTTATAATCAGGTGCGCTCTATAGTCCGGAATTTACGGTAATGACAATAAAAACCTTATCCAGACCCTAGCTGGGGTTCCCCATGTCAATTGAGCTTGAAACCCCTGGTTTAAATATTGCTTTTTTTGCTCTGCCAATCAGAAGATGAATAAAATACCGTTGCCTCACCTGTTGCCGCTCTCTGGATGAGCAAAGTGGCTTCGGCTCCGACGGGGCACTCTTTTAGCATCTCTACCACACGGCCGTGCCCGGCTGCTGCTACTGGCTGCTGGTTTACCTCAAGGATTAGATCGCCCTCGTTCAGGCCTGATGCGGCCTGCGAGCTCGGATCCAGCACCTGGAAGCGCAAAACTTTGTTAGCCTCAGGTGGCTAAAGGTACATTTTGTGGGGAGACGAAGAAAAGAATGATACTGGCTTAATAGAATAGAATAGAATATGGCAGCACAGCGGCACAGTGGTCAGCGCATGTGCGGCACAGTTCATGTCTTGGGAACCTCCTGCGTGGGTTCAAATCCAGCTCCAGACTTCCTGTGCGGAGTTTGTATGTTCTCCCCGTGCTTGCGTGGGTTTCCTTTGGGCACTCCGGTTTCCTCCCACGTTCCAAAGACATGCATTTCAGGTGAATTGGCCGGTCCAAATCGTCCCTAGGTGCAAATGAGCGAATACCCCCGTGTGCCCTGCGATTGGCTGGCAACCAGTTCAGGGTGTCCCCTGCCCACTGCCCGATGATTGCTGGGATGGGCTCCAGCACCCCTGCGACCCTACTGAGGATAAGCGGTTGCAGCTAATGAGATGGGATGAGATGAGAATAGATTATACCTTTAAAAATAAATGTTGTTATCTGCTACCAGTGACTGAGAAAATCTGGAATAGAGGTGAAATGGGCTACATGAGACCGTTTTTTGTGTGCAAAAAAACCCCAAAAAAACAAAAAAAAAACTGAAAAACTATTATATGGCGTACGGAAGATTACGATAACACGAACGTACGATTAGCCTGGGTTAGCTTTATGTTTACGTTAAACATTCAAGGTAAACATTCAGGGTGTTGGAACGGAGCACAACATTGAGGGTGTTGGAACGGAGCCCCCCTCCAATGAACCGCTCACCACTTGTTGTGGAGACCCGGGTGCTAAATAACTTGTAAACGACCTGATTTATTTTATTTATACACGTTCATGTTAGCGTAACCTTTCGTACGGAAGATTACGATAACGCGAACGTACGATTAGCCTGGGTTAGCTTTATGATTCGAGGTGTTGGAACTGAGCCCAAAATTCAGGGAGTTGGAACGGAGCCCCCTTTCCAATGAAGCGCTAGCCACTTGTGGTGCTAAATGACTTGTAAACGACCGGATTTTTTTATTTATACACGTAATCTTTCGTCGGAAGATTACGATAACGCGAACGTACGATTAGCCTGGGTTAGCTTTATGTTTACGTTAAACATTCAAGGTAAACATTCCGGGTGTTGGAACGGATTAAAACGATTTATATTATTTTTAATGGGAAAAATGATTTCGGTGGTCGAACAAATCGGTTTTCGAACAGGGTTCTGGAACGGATTATGGTCGAGAACAGAGGTTCCACTGTATAGTTTTTCCCCTAACATGATGCAGGACATGATCATAAACACATTTTTGGACATGACTTCCATGTTTAATGATATCAATATTTTAATACTCGACCTGTTTTACTCGCTGGCCAGTCGGGCTGTCGGCGATGGTGAACCCGAAGCCCTCGGCTCCCTTCACCATAGTAACCGTCAACAGCTCGGCCGCTTGCGCTGTCGCCACGGCAACACCCGGCGTCCCCGAAGAGGCCATGGAAACGTTGTCGTCGTGCGGCGTGAGTGCCGAGCAGGAACCGGGCGTGGTGGGCGGCAGCGAAGAGCCGTCCAGGTGGGTGTCGCCGGGATGAGACACCCCCGCCTGAGCCAGGGCCTGGGATGGCAACTGCGAGCTTAGGGAAAGGTACTCCAGGTAGGGATCGTAGCTGCTACGTCCGTTTAACACCAGGGGGCGATGTTCCATCCCGATGGGCGTCATGGAACTGCTGCTGGCCGCGTTGGGGTCCTCGGGGTCAAAGGGCAGAGGGTAACCCCTGCAGAGCACCAGGGTGACGCTCTGACCGATGGGCACCGACTGGAACAGTTTCACCACGTCGGCGTGCGTCGTGCCCAAAACGCAGATGTCGTTTACGTAGACGATGACGTCACCTGGGAGAAAATTACACACAAAGATATAAGTGTCGGAAAAAAAGAAAAAGTGGGCCTAGACCTACCCAATATTAAATATTATTATTGGGCAGCTCAAATTAAAGCACTTGGGTGGCAGTAGCTCAGGAGGTAGAGCGCTCGTCTTGGGATCAAGGGATCCCAGTTCGAATCCCGGCTCGTCCGTGTTACATGTCGAAGTGTCCTTAGGTAAGACACTGAACCCCTAATACCCCCAATAAGCAGGTTAGCGCCTTACATGGCTGCAGGGCCGCTATTGGGAAATGTGGAGCACATTGTATAGCACTTTGAGAAGTCATTGACTTGAAAAGCGCTATATAAATGCAGATCATTTCATTTTCACTTATTTTGTGGATTACTACAGACAAAGATACAATATGGGTGGAAATGGAGTAGCGATCATTTCCAAATATGCCTGTGGAATTGTTACCATACCAGTGTTCATTTTACCTGTAAAAAGTGATGGGTCCCGGGGACTCGCATGCTCAAAAATCTATGGGTCCCAACCAATGTTGCGCACTACCCAGACCTTTTCCATGCACAGGAAAATCTAGCCAGCTCAGAAAAATCAGGGCTCAAAATTGCTAATTAAGAAGCGAATTAAGTCAAAGTGACAGTGCATGAAGGTAAAAATACAAGGGTTCCCCTGACGTTGTGTTCTAAATGCGGTATTTGGAAGTCAATGTCGAAGTAGAACGAAGTCGAGTAAAGTCAGTAGAGTTTTCCGAGAACTAAAAGGAACCGGCTCTTTCGGGTCGTAAATGGCTCTTCAGGTTGTTTTTGCTTCTTTCATCCCTATATGACCAAATATTATGTAAAATTATGCACAAAATGACTTAAAGGAAGGGGGAATACAACAAAAAAGAAAAAAATACCAAAATGAAAAAGTAGTGAAAACAAATTCAGAAAAAGCCAGAAAAAAGAAAACGAAGGAAATAGAGAACAAAAAGAAAAAAGAAACAGCTAGGAAAAAAATAAACAAAATGATATTTTTTAAAGGTATTTAAAAAAAATAGAAAAAAACACGGAAAAAGAAGAAAAAGTTTGTATTGCATTCAAATAATTTCCAATTATATCTTGTTGCCAACATTGTACTTCCTCTAAAAAATGTGATTAAATACAGTTGTGTATTGTACTACTAATGACTTAGTTGCCACACTTGGGATTACTGTTGCTCACTGTTGTTTCAAGCATTGCTCACCGACTTTGTGTGAACGCTCAGACCCGTGGAAAATTAGAGGGAACATTGGTCCCAACAGAGATCTATGGGTCCCCAAAATTTAGTGTTATCGAGGTTGAAATTGTAAATCGGCGACAAATATATAATATAAATCTATATATTCACACAATTTTAATCATCAAATTATTAATTCATTTCTGCATCAAATTATTGTTGGTAATATACCGATTAAAGGGATAACCACAAACCTGTCTTTTTTGTATTTTCTCCTTTTATACTTTTTTTCTTAACTTCTTTATACAACATAATTCGTAATAACAATCATCAAAGCCAGTGAGCCGTTTGAGAGCCGGCTCTTTTTAATGAGTTGAGCCAAAAAAGCCGGTTCTAACCTCTGTCAAAATGTGTGTGAGAAATAAAAAGTTAAAAAAAAAGAAATGAGTGTCGGAAGTTGTTGTGATGTAGGCATGTGGTATTGCATATTCAGTAAAATCATTTTTTATGGGTTTTCAGGTATCATTTGTTTCAGTCATTGATAGCTCCTACCGTTATCTCGTCGTAATAATTGCACCTTATGATAATTCAAGTGGTATCTCTAAATAAGAATTGAATTGGTTCCAGCAGTGACGTATAATGAAACGGTTGGAAATTGAATGATGTTTTCTAAAGTAAGTTGGTGAACAATCATGTCAGCTCCCCTCACCTACAAGTAAATAAAAAAATGCATGTTTGTATGAAAGTTCATGTATTTTATGCTCACTATACAATTCAATATTGCTTTTTTCCTGGATGAATTACTCTATTTTTTACCACTGGAAGGTGCTATATACACAATGTCCCTTTAAAAATATGCGTGTTTATATTATAAGACATCTCTCATCTCATCAGCTACACTGCTTGTCCTCAGTAGGGTCGCGTGGGTGCTGGAGCCCATCCCAGCAATCATCGGGCAGTGGTCAGGGGACACCCTGAACTGGTAGCCAGCCAATCGCAGGGCACACAGGGACAGACAACTCACTCGCTCATTCACACCTAGGGACAATTTAGACCGGCCAATTCACCTGAAATGCATGTTTTTGGAATGTGGGAGGAAACCCACGCAAGCACGGGGAGAACATACAAACTCCGCACAGGAAGTCTGGAGCTGGATTTGAACCCACGCAGGAGGTTCCCAAGACATGAACTGTGCCGCACATGCGCTAACCACTGCGCCGCCGTGCTGCCCATAAGACATATATATATATATAAATGATTCCAAAGTTTGACTCCACACACAGACACACACATACTTTTACAAGGTGAGATCAAAAAATGTCCAACAATTCATGTTTTCAAATTTAAATTCAAATTTAAATACAAAAAAACATTACTGGCGAAATACAGAGATGAAGAAAATGGGATATGAGGGAGATTGGAAATACTGCGTTTAAAACTATGGTAACTTTGTTGTTATTGTTGCCATTATTATATCATAACTGTTATTATAAATATTATTTTTATCTTTATTGTTATTATCATTGGTGCCGCAGTGATGTTTGGTAACTAGGCGCATTTTACGTTGAGGGATGGGTATTACGAAGATTTCTGTATAAAATATGGGATTATTGTAATTATTATAATTATTGATATCTGACCTATGTAATAAGTATATCCATGAGATTTTGTTATATTAGACATAAGAGGAGAAGAGGATTTGTAAAATGTGTTTAATAGGGAAGATAAAGGGGTAGGGAAAATAAGCATCTGCTTCTGACTACCCCTTTTCGAACATGTTACGTAACATTATTTTGTTGTTGAGTTATTGTTTTTGTTCTATTTTTATTTTAATGTTCGAAACCAAGTTTTCATTCATTCATTCATACTTATATAAACCTTAAACATACAAAATATAGCACTGAAGCAACCAGGGTTGGGTAGGGTTACTTTAAGTTGATTACAATACCAAATATGCTAATAAAAGACAAAAGAAACTAAATATGAATAAAATGGACTCAATTTTGTGCAGGCTTGGGGAGTAACGGAATACATGGAACGGCAAAAATGACTTTGGCAAGCTGTTTGGATTTATTTTCATTTTGTTTCTGTAGCATTTGATATTAGTTTTGCCGGAGATCGAAGAGATCAAAGCCAGGAGAGAAAGCTTACCACGTGTTGTGAGTCATCATTTTATTCCTATTTAGTTTCTTTTGTCTTTTATTAGCATATTTGGTATTGGAGTCATCCAAAAGTCATTGAAAGTAATCCAGTTAAAGTAACCCTACCCAACCCTGGTTACCGGCTGCAAACTACACCTAGATTTAAGGACGAAAATAAGACAGTTTCAAGGTAGTCGCAGTACACTCAAAATAAAAAGGAATCAAGAAACCTTCTTACCAAATCAACTTTTTAATAAGGCAATTAAAAGGATTATTTAAGTGAGAAAATCATTTTTAACTTTATGAATATTCTGAAATTACTGTATCATTTCATTGATTTTTGTCAAGCAAACAATGAAAAATTACAGATATTTATAACTTAAAAATACATTCAACTTACGAACGATCGTCCCTAAGTAGGGCAAGGTCTGTAGTCGAGAAGCACTGTGCAAGCTGGTGCGTACGAGAGCACTCACTTAAAAACCCACGTGCAGGAGCAACACACCCTCCCGTTTAAATGCGCCATAAAACCCAATATCAGTATGTCGGTGAGTCCTGCAGACGACACACAGGAGTGCACGGGAGCGACGCAGCGGTGAGAGAGAAGGTCGATGAATCTTTATGAATATCGAGTACGTACACAAGGAAGCCTCTGCGGAAATGTCACCGTTGACGTGCCGACATTCCTTCGGGTCGAACGTTTGAGTCCTGATTTGCGGCTGCACGCCCCTTCGGACGACTTCATACTTTTCCTGGTTGTTCTCACCTTTGGGATTTTGAATTTACGACAGCCCCTTAAGTTATAATTTCCCTTTTTCCGAATGAATATTTTTTGGATGATTTCTGGCACCATGGTTTGGTTGACCGTAAATAACAGTTGTCAAGTGAAAAATGTAATTAAATCATCTAATTTTAACAATTTGGACTGCATGAATAAAATATTACTAAATATGAATAAAATTACTAAATTTTGTGCAGGCTTGGGGAGTAACGGAATACATGGAACGGCAATAATGATGTTGGCAAGCTGTTTGGGGGCGGCAGTGGCTCAGGAGGTAGAGCGCTCGTCTTGGGATCAAGAGATCGCAGTTCCAATCCCGGCTCCTCCGTCTTACATGTCGAAGTGTCCTTGGGTAAGACACTGAACCCTTAATACCCCTAATAAGCAGGTTAGCGCCTTACATGGCTGCACGGCCGCTATTGGGAAATGTGAAGCACACTGTAAAGCGCTTTGGGAAGTCTAGACTTGAAAAGCGCTATATAAATGCAGATCATTTCATTTCTTTTCATTTTGTTTCTGTCGCATTTGATGTTAGTTTTGCCGGAGATCAAAGAGATCAAAGCCAGGAGAGGAAGCTTACCATGTGTTGTGAGTCATCATTTGATTCATATTTAGTTTATTTTGTCTTTTATTAGCATATTTGGTATTGGAGTAATCCAAAAGTAATTGAAAGTAATCAAGTTAAAGCAACCCAACCCTGTCCGTAAAACACAGCAACTGCACTCCCTGTGCGCTTCGATGTTTTTCACCAGGACAGCCAGTTCGTCGGTAGGAGTTGTTACGGACCCCGACTTTAACGAGAACGGCTACAAGTTGCAGAAAAAAACTCTTTCCAACACTTCCTCTTTGGCCTCACAATAGATGTTTTTTCCTTAAAAAAATAGAGGTGATCTACGAGGAGGGAAAAACTTTACGGTTTAGACGATGGATGGTCCCCGCAGTGGTTTTATGTGCGGACATTTATAGATTTTCACTTTCAAGTGGCAATTCCATGACGAATGTGGTGGCCTTAAATCCTCCACTTCACACCACTGGAGGGTGCTCAGTGCGCACGCGCAAACATACGTGTCGCATGCATCGTCACGCGCAATCCCTGAGAGCAATGTCGCTCAGCTCAAATAGGCCAGCTAATCTCAGCCAGGAAGTGCCCCGATGAATGTGTGTTTGTGCAGCTCTGGCAATGTCACAGAGGGGAGAGCAGCAAGTTGCAGGGAGAGAAAATGGGAACCGAGAAAGAGGAGGGTAGAGGAGAAAGCTGACAAAACAGAAAAGAAGGGATGCTGGGAGGAGGAATAAAAGTCGAGGAGCACAAAGATGAAGAGGAAAAAAATAGGCACAAAGAGAGAAAAGGCCACAAGAGACACAATGAAGTCCAAATCACCGATAGGGCTGCAACGATTAGTCGGCGTTGTGGACAAAAATTGAAAATAGAAATCTCTACATCAGGGGTCGGACTCAAAGAGCCATAAAAGCAAAATATATTACCGTATTTTCCGCACTATAAGGCGCACCAAAAAGCCTTTATTTTTTTCAAAAGCTGACCATGCGCCTTATAATACAGTGCGCCTTATTTATGGATCAATATTAAATCACAAAGTCTTCCAACTAATTTGCAGCCGCCGACTAGATTTTCCCCCGAAGGCCAAGTAGTCCGCGGTGTATGCTGGGATTTATTTACCGACGTTTCATTGGCTAACCAATGTGTCAATCATCATTTGAATCGATCACTATTGGCTAAAGTTATTCGGAGGTCAAGAGGCGGATCCTTTTTATCATTTACAGGCTGGCATTGGCTTAAACGGCAAAACAAAGCCTGCAATTGGCCAAAAAAAATGAATGTGTATAGCACGTGGCTGACGGCATACAGAAAGCATTTTTTACTTTTCTGTATTTGTAAATATTTTATTCTCCTGGATTTACTACACTCACGGATATAAGAGGACCACGGACCAACGACTTCGGTGAGCTACTCCGGCTATATATCTTGTTTCAGACTGAACTCGATGTTTCTGTGATAAGCGGTGCAGATAATGGATGGAATGGAGTGTCTATTTTTAAATTAAACTCAATTCCAAGTGTTTATTGTCATGTGCACAGTAAAGTTGCGAGCGAAAAAGAAAATAGAAACTAAGGAATGGTTGGCATTTCTTGAATCCCAAGACTTTAACCTTTCGAATGATGGAACGATGCATTTGAGTGACATCGTACGGACACCGAATCCGCACGTGTTCTCGACACGTATTCGCGTCTTTGCAAGCTTTGGGAATATTAAGGGGGTAATAAGTTTGACTGAACTATCTGACTGTTTTGTCCACGTTCCCATTGTAGCGCCTTATAATCCGGTGCGCCTTATGTATGTCAAAAATAGGACCAAAAACTATTTTTTCGGCGTGCGCCCTATAACCCGGTGCGCCATATAGTGCGGAAAATACGGTAGTTTTATTTTGTGGGAAAGAGCCACACCATATATCTATTCTCATCACCTCAGCTGCACCGCTTATCCTCAGTAGGGTCGCGGGGGTGCTGGAGCCCATCCCAGCAATCATCGGGCAGTGGGCAGGGGACACCCTGAACTGGTTGCCAGCCAATCGCAGGGCACACAGGGACAGACAACTCGCTCGCTCATTCACACCTAGGGACAATTTGGACCGGCCAATCCACCTGAAATGCATGTCTTTGGAATGTGGGAGGAAACCGGAGTGCCCGGAGGAAACCCACGCAAGCACGGGGAGAACATGCAAACTCCGCACAGGAAGTCCGGTAGCGGGATATTGTTACACGGTTTGGATTCACTACACACACGGATGCAAGGAGACTATGGTTATGTATTACCAATGAGTGTGATGGCTTCAAGTCGTTGTCTTTGGTGAGCTACCCCGGCTTCATATTTTTAAGTTAAGGAGCACGGCCAAGCAGTTGTAAAATAAGACAAAATGCCTGGTGTATCTTTTCAGCGAGCAGCCAACTTCTAAATAGCTCTCCCTACAACATGTAAGAGATCGACTTAGATCCGACACTTTCCTACTGTAGTGCCTAATATTCCGATGTGCCTTAGGTATTTAATATATGTAATATATTACAAAATATGAAATGAAATGAAATGATCTGCATTAATATAGCGCTTTTCAAGTCAAAGACTTCCCAAAGCGCTTTACAATGTGCTCCACATTTCCCAATAGCGGCTTTGCAGCCATGTAAGGCGCTAACCTGCATATTGGGGGTATCGGGGGTTCAGTGTCTTACCCAAGGACACTTCGACATGTAACACGGACGAGCCGGGATTCGAACTGGGATCTCTTGAGCCCAAGACGAGTGCTCTACCTCCTGAGCTACTGCCGCTATTTTTGGGCTGTGTGCTTTATAATCCGGTGCACCTTATAGTGCAGAGAATACGGTACTTGGATTGGAGAACCAGATTGTGATGCTTCTCCTGCTGAGACCCACCGCATCTCCTAAGTGGGTCACATTGCTGACAATTAAGATGAATATGTATTTGCAGTGGGCAGCATGGCGGCGCAGTGGTTAGCGCGTGTGCGGCACAGTTCATGTCATGGGAACCTGTCGTGGGATCAAATACAGCTCCAGACTTCCTGTGCGGAGTTTGTATGTTCTCCCCGTGCTTGCGTGGGTTTCCTCCGGGCACTCCGGTTTCCTCCCACATTCCAAAAACATGCATTTCAGGTGAATTGGCCGGTCCAAATTGTCCCTAGGTGTGAATGAGCGAATGAGTTGTCTGTCCCTGTGTGCCCTGCGATTGGCTGGCAACCGGTTCAGGGTGTCCCCTGCCCACTGCCCGGAGATGGCTGGGATGGGCTCCAGCCCCCCCGCGACCCTAATGAGGATAAGCGGTACGGCTGATGAGATGAGATGAGATGTATTTGCAGTGGGCAGCACGGCGGCGCAATGGTTAGCGCGTGTGCGGCACAGTTCTGAGGTCATGAGATCGAACCTCCTGTGCGGAGTTTGCATGTTCTCTCTGTGCTTGCGTAGGTTCCCTCTGGGCACTCCGGTTTCCTCCCACATTCCAAAAACATGCATTTCAGGTGAATTGGCCGGTCCAAATTGTCCCTAGGTGTGAATGAGCGAATGAGTTGTCTGTCCCTGTGTGCCCTGCGATTGGCTGGCAACCAGTTCAGGGTGTCCCCTGCCCACTGCCCGGAGATGGCTGGGATGGGCTCCAGCCCCCCCGCGACCCTAATGAGGATAAGCGGTACGGCTGATGAGATGAGATGTATTTGCAGTGGGCAGCACGGCGGCGCAGTGGTTAGCGCGTGTGCGGCACAGATCTGAGGTCATGAGATCGAACCTCCTGTGCAGAGTTTGCATGTTCTCTCTGTGCTTGCGTGGGTTTCCTCCGGGCACTCCGGTTTATTCCCACATTCTAAAAACATGCATGTTAGGTGAATTGGCAGGTCCAAATTGTCCCTAGGTATGACTGAGCGAGTGTATTGTCTGTCCCTGTGTGCCCTGCGATTGGCTGGCAACCAGTTCAGGGTGTCCCCTGCCCACTGCCCGAAGATAGCTGGGCTCCAGCATCCCCGCGACCGTACTGAGGATAAGCGGTGCAGATAATGGATGGATAATTTTGCAGTGCCAACAAAAGACAAGATAATACCTGTTACAATGATGCCTTGCAAGTTAAAACAAATGTTTAATAATAAGTAGTGCAGTGGTTAGCACGTTCGCCTAACACACGAAAGGTCCCCAGTTCGAGACCGAGTGGAAATATATGTTGGCCTGGAGAGAGATGGGCACCACCAGGCTTCCCTTGCCCAAGACAAACATCAGGAACTGGAGCCCCTACGACCCTAGTGGTTACGGGATCCAACCAACCAACCAACCGACCAAAAAATTGTGCAGTCATTACTGTTCTTCATTCTTTCAATTGGTCTGTTTTTGTCAACAAATATTACACATACAAGGACATACCTGTGTCCATCTTTCCATCCTGAGCAGCCGGCCCGTCCGGGATGACGCTCTTCACTTGAAGGAACTCGTCGGGTTCGTCCCCGCCAATGATTGTGAAGCCAAATCCCATGTTGCTCTTCTGAAGCCCCGTCGACAGAAATGTGCCTTTCAATTGGGTCGGGTCCCTTGTGAACAGCGGCTTTTCTGAGATAGAGACAAACACAAGACTGAGGGTGAAGGGACAGAAACACCTAGCTACTTTGCGCTTCCGTTACCGCTGGTTCACTGCTTCCCAGATTGAATTATCTCTATTGTCATTGATATCAATGTATCATGTGTTCTGCAGCAGACAGTAGAGAGCAAATGCTATAACAAGGCCAGGTTGCATGTGTTCATTCTGTGGGCATGACTGTGTGTGCTGGACTGTGATAGGCTGGTGTATGCTGTCAGTCAAGCAGCCGGAGCTGGCGGGCGCACAAATTATTGTGTCCACCCAGAATTGATTGCAAAGCACGGCTATAGCAACAGCTAGTATTTCAGCGACTCGTTACAAGTAAAAGAAAATATTCAATTTAATTTGTCGCTGAAGAAGAAGGCAAAGAATTGGTGATCACCACCATGTGCTCCGTGGATTATTATTGGGTCCAGGGAGAAACTGAGGCAGTGGTGGTGTCGGGAGAGAAGGCAGGAGCTGTGCCGCAGGTCTGGCCTATTGCAGCTAGGCTACATAACAACTCTGACAAGTTACCCCTGCCAAGCCTGGATCTCACCAACGCCAAATCCATTACCTAAACAAATTTCCTGGAACTACAACTCGTAGGAAACCGCTACATTTGTGACTCTTGTATTTTAATCCTCAGAGACCTAGCTCAATCCTAGGATCCGAGATACTAGCGTGCATCTAACCAGACGCTCTAAATTGCTTTCTTCCTTTGAAAGGAGAAGCCCTCCAAGTTTGATGTACTTTTATATAATGACAAAACAGACCATTCATTCAGTTGGAATTCTGTGTTTTGTGTTTTTATTTGTACATCTATAGTTGTTCTTTTGTTACAGTCGCATCATCTCAGACGGTAAGAACGTACTCTCGAGGCAAGGGTGACTCGTCGGCAGTGTTGGGTAGGGTTACTTTAACTTGATTACCGGTACTTTCAATTACTTTTGGATTACTCCAATACCAAATATGCTAATAAAAGACAAAACAAACTCAATATGAATAAAATGATGACTCACAACACGTGGTAAGGTCTCTGCTGGCTTTGATCTCTTTGATCTCCGGCAAAACGAACATAAAATGCGACAGAAACAAAATGAAAATAAATCCAAACAGCTTGCCAACACCATTTTTGCCGTTCCATGTATTCCGTTACTCCCCAAGGCTGCACAAAATTGAGTCATTTTATTCATATTTAGTTTCTTTTGTCTTTTATTAGCATATTTGGTATTGGAGTCATCCAAAAGTAATTGAAAGTAATCCAGTTAAAGTAACCCTACCCAACGCTGCATTTTATTTTAGTTTTGCCGGAGATCAAAGAGATCAAAGCCGGGAGAGAAAGCTTACCACGTGTTGTGAGTCATCATTTTATTCATATTTAGTTTCTGTCATGATTACCCAAGTGGAGCCACCTGGGGTAATCATCTGGCGCGCTGGAATGCGCTTCCTGATTGGTTTATGTTCCCTTTTTAAGCACGCTAGGCGGAGACCTCTTCGTCGGAGGATTACTTTTTACCCCGTTTGACTCGCCTGATTTTCCTGTGTCTTTTTGACTTGTTTACCTGATTCTGCCTGCCTCCGATCCGACCTGCTTCCGTTCCATGCTACGATCTTCTCTCCAGTCCCGGTAAACTCGACCTGCTTCCGTCCCACGCTACGATTGGCTACGTGTCCCGAAGTTGTCTTCACGGCGTTGCTGCTGACGTTCGACGGCTATCGCGTCTCCCGCTAACCCTGTACGCTTCCCCAAATAAAAGACTTGTAACGAACGCTCTGGGGTTTCCTGCTCTGTTCTGGTCCCCCCTGACAGTTTCTTTTGTCTTTTATTAGCATATTTGGTATTGGAGTAATCCAAAAGTCATTGAAAGTAATCCAGTTAAAGTAACCCTACCCAACCCTGCTCGTCAGGCTTTTATGAAGGTGCAATGCTATTTCGTAGATTTTCACGTTTTCCCCCTTTCTAACTGTGATAACAGAGATAATACTGCATTTCTACAACAGTTGAATCTTATAGGAAAGATGTCAAAATTGTGTGCGTGTAAAATTTGTTTTTCTTGCCATCGTATTTCTTCAATGCAAATCTCTTGAATTTCTGTCTCAAGGTAATAAGCTTGTTTTTATATTACTAAATATAAAAACAATGTTTCTCATACACACACACACACACATAAAGTAACGTTTCAATAATGAGTGTAATTATATCTCTTGTACGTTTATCAATCTTGTATTCTTTTATTTTGAAATCATTTTCTTGTGTGCACTGATCTCTCTGACGCAAAATAAACGTCCCTCTCTCTCTGTGGACTTCGACCAGGAAAGACGTGAGTTCTTTTCTCTGCCGTTATAATGTAGAATTAAACTATATACATGTATTTTATCTGTGCAAATATAGCCATTAAACAGTCTTAAAAATGTTCATCTCTCACACTGTGCAAGTTAGAGAAACTTTCCCCCAACATTAGTGTGTCAGGCTGAGCATATTTTAGACTGGTCTAGCACATCTATATCTATATCTTGGTTCCTGCTCAGCTCACTGTGGGGCCTTCAGGGCAATCCTGTTCTCAGTCATTTCGACCGAACACTAACCCACCCGCCCACAGTTGTCTCCACTCCATCCCGCCCATAGTGACATTTTGCGTTTTTACCCAGAATGCCCCTTAAATGATGGAAAATTGACATAGAGTTAGTAGATGCATGAAAAATTAAAGGGAAAATATGATTGGCTGGCAACCAGTTCAGGGTGTCCCCTACCCACTGGCTGATGATTGCTGGGATGGGCTCCAGCCCCCCGCGACCCTACTGAGGATAAGCGGTGCAGCTAATGAGATGAGATGAGATGATAATTTAAAGCATAGTTGTGAAACAGGCGGCCCGTGGGCCAGATCAGGCCCGCTAAGGGATTGAATCCGGCCCGCGAGGCAAGACTCAGAGAAGCGCAAGAGAAAAACGAGCTGTAGGTTGAAATATGTCAACTTGATGTTGCCAAAGCCAGGTTCCTCACAAAGACACTGTACTTGTATTTCTCTCTCTCTCTCTCTCTCTCTCTCTCTCTCTCCTTTTTTTTCCACCCCTTTTCTCCCACTCTGAGTGTCTCTTTCACTCTCTGTGTCTCTCTTTTTCTCTTCCTTTGTTGCTCTTTGTCTCTTTCTCTCTCCGTGTCTTTTAACCTCTTTTGCTCTAACTTCCTTTTTTTCCTTTTCTCTCTTTTCTCTTTCTCTCTTCATACCCTTTGCACTTTCTTTTCTATTTTCTCTCCCTCTGTCTTTCTATTTCTCTTTGGATTTCTTTCCTCCTCTCCCTTTCTTTCCCCCTCCTTCACGACTTTTTCTCTTTTTCTTTTTCTCACGCTCTTTCCCTTTTTCTCTTTTTCTTTCTTTGTCTGCCCTCTCTCCATTTCCCTCCCTCGTTCTCTTATTTCTTTATCTCTCTTTTTCTTTCTCTTTAATCTACTAGTCCGGCCCCCGACAGAATGTTTGTTCTATCGTGTGGCCCCCCAGTTAAAATGAGTTTGACACCCTGATTTAAAGGGACGATGTATTATCTTGCACCTCGTAGTGTTCAATATTAATAGTTGACCACTAGATGTTGCTGTATTGTGTAGTGCAACCGAAATGAGTGCTCAAAAGCACAAGGGAGACACTATGTTGACTATTTTTTGCACTATGTTGACTAGTTTTGCACCAAATGCATATTGCAAAAACCCTTACGATACCAAACTGTATGTAACATCCTACATGCCTTCATTTCTTTGTGTAAATATTGTGTAAATTATAACTATAACCTTATCCTCCTTGTTTTATAACCTTATCTTCTCTGTTCCTTATCTTCTTGGTTTCTTTACCTCACTGTGAATGTGTGACACTGGGGTGTCATGCCCAATTTCGTTGTCACAATATGCAGGGTTGGGTAGGGTTACTTTAACTGGATTACTTTCAATTACTTTTGGATTACTCCAATACCAAATTTGCTAATAAAAGACAAAATAAACTAAATATGAATAAAATTACTACATTTTGTGAAGGCTCAGGGCGGAACGGAATACATGGAACGGCAAAAATGATGTTGGCAAGCTGTTTGGATTTATTTTCATTTTGTTTCTGTCGCATTTGATGTTAGTTTTGCCGGAGATCAAAGAGATCAAAGCCAGGAGAGACAGCTTACCACGTGTTGTGAGTCATCATTTTATTCATATTTCGTTTCTTTTGTCTTTTATTAGCATATTTGGTATTGGAGTAATCCCAAAAGTAATTGAAAGTAATCCCGTTAAAGTAACCCTACCCAACCCTGACAATATGTTAACCCATTTTGTAACAATGACAATAAAGGTATATTCTATTCTATTCTATTCTATTAAATGATAGAAAATTGACATAGAGTTAGTAGATGCATGAAAAATTAAAGGGAAAATATGATCATTTAAAGGGACAATGTATTATCTTGCACCTCTATAGTTGACCACTAGATGTTGCTGTATTGTGTAGTGCAACCGAAATGAGTGCTCAAAAGCACAAGGGAGACACAATGTTGACTATTTTTTGCACTGTGTTGACTATTTTGCACTTAACACATATTGCACTAATACGATTGGCCGGTCCAAATTGTCCCTAGGTGTGAATGAGCGAGTGAGTTGTCTGTCCCCGTGTGCCCAGCGATTGGCTGGCAACCAGTTCAGGGTGTCCCCTGCCCACTGCCCGGAGATGGCGGGGATGGGCTCCAGCCCCCCCGCGACCCTAATGAGGATAAGCGGTACAGCTGATGAGATGAGATGAGACGATCCCAAAACTGTATGTAACATCCTACATGCCCACATTTCTTGGGTAAATATTGTGAAAATTATAACCTTATCTTCTTTGTTCCTTTATCTTCTTTGTTTTCTTTTATCCTCACTGTTAAATGTGAAACTGGAGTGCCACGTCCAATTTCGTTGTCACAATATGTTCAACCCATTTTGTAACAATGACAATAAAGGTTTATTCTATCCTATTTTAGATACAGACTCAAATGGACCAACAATCCATTTTGTAACAATGACAATAAAGGTTTATTCTATCCTATTCTAGATACAGACTCAAATTGACCAAAACGCACCATTTTTCTTCCTAAATTTTGCTGAGTTTTCAGTGAAGAAACACTCAAAATCTTCTGCAAATGGGATTTGTATTATGTTTAGTGTGGCAGATGGTTTTCTATATCCAGTTGTGTGTAAAACATCAGCATGCAGGGTACCTCGGTATATTGTAGGCAGCGGGAGAGCAGATAGGCCCTGACTCTGCATCTGCCTCTGCTGCTCAAGGCGACGCTTGGCTTCCAGGACCGGGTTCTCAAACTGAGTCCTCCGATTGATGTGACTGCAAAGAACATTGTCTGTTAGGACATAATAATTGAGACACAAGACTGTGAGTCCTGAGATTGTTAGCTTTTTGGGGATTTAAAATCACGTTTTTTTCCAATAAGTACAAGGTTGCCATGATCAGGCATAAAAATGGATCAGTGGCTAAAAAATAGATATGTCCGGGTACACCATACAACTCAACAAAAAACTGATATGTTTATTATCGAGGCTGAATTAAGCTTAAAGTTAGTTTCATGCAACACACTCTGGTTGCTATTGTAGCATTATCACATACATTAAAAGGCCTTAAGTACAACCACCTAATCTTTGAGTTTGCGACACTGGGTATGTTTAAAAGCAGCTCTCTAGACAAAAGCTAATTCTTCAGCACATTTTATTTCACCGTGTGTCATTTGATGATTTCATCAAATGTATGAAATGATGATAATACCAAATCCTGTTTCCCAAATCGATGAAAATATGCCATCTACAATTTGTCTTCCACCTTAAGTTAAGAGTGTTGAGGCAATTACGGTTTAGAAACAAGGTGCATGCAAAGTTCTTTTGTAAAAATGTCACAAATGACTGCAAACGATAAGCATATCGTCATATTCACTTTCGGTGTAGAATGCACTGAGCGAAGTGCGCTTTGTGCAGGGATCCGCCCACCTGTACTGCTCACCCAATCAAAGTCGTTTGCCAGCGTTTTTATTTATCAGTTGAAATGGTTTCTTATCAAACTTCTGCATTAAGTTGCTTCGGCTTTATATGGACCAAAATCGGGATGAAATCACTTGACTTTGGAACGCCAGAGATGTGCAATAGTTTTTATTTCAGAGCCATATGTACTCATGAAAAGAGCCATATATGGCTCCCGAGCCATGGGTTCCCTACCCCTGGACTATAGTGTTGGTAATAGAGTTATGTATCAGTTTTGTCACACACTGCTGCCCGTCAAGGCTTGGGTCCGACTCATTTCTGAAGAGCAGGACAACGCTTTTCACTGAAAAACCACGTTGAACTGATGATGAAGGTGCTGTAACTTACTCCTAGGCCAAGACACTCCACAAGAAGTGGTAACCCTGATGACACCAGCAGTTCAGGGATCCGTAAACAGTGAAAGCAATGCAAATGCGCACAATGTCTGATTATGGTATTTTTCCAATAAAAGGAAATTAAATGCTCTTTCCAGCCTTTGAAGGGCAGTGTTGAATTTTTATATGGTGGTGAGTTGGTTCATGTGTAAAACTGCATTCACTCAACTGATAAATGTGTTGTGTTTAGAAAACTCGTCATCTGTGATTATAATACGTAGGGTAGTTTACTAATGTAGGGTGAATGATAAAGAATAATATTAAAATAAATCCATGCTGTCACGGTTGCCACGGCGCCCAATTGGCCCCGCCCATGGACACCGGCTGAAACGCGTTGACAGATTGCTCACCGGGAGAACTTAAACGCGGTCCTTTGAGCCGTTAGTGGTCAGAGCTGTTAAACTCTGTGCGAAATGCCTAGTTCTGTGAATTTGCCTGCGTTTGATCCTGTTTTATTTTCGGCCTGATCTGTTTGATTTTGACCACTCTTTTTTTCGGATTTCAATCCACTTCCGCGACCATCGCTCCCCGGATCGAGTGTGCACGCATTTCTCCTCTCCCTAATGAACTGTGAGTACGTTACGTGATTGGGTTCTCCATCCCTGTTTCCTGACCTAGTTCGTGACACCTGCTCTCAGTCATTTCTATCAAAAGTTATGATTATTTTTAAACAATCGCAAACTAAATACTGACTCCAGTCGGTAGAGGGAAGTGTTGGGTTAAGTAAAGCGTGGTGAGTTGGTTCAGGTATAAAACTGTATTCACTCAACTTTCCCTTTCCAAATATAAAGTATCCCTCTTGTTAACTTTCCTATGCGTGTGCTTTTATTGCAAAACACTTGCAGGCTAAACTAAAACATCTGCGAAACTGATTAATCACACCCTGACAGTTAGTGACCACAGCCAAAGGATGTCAAAACAATCTGCTCCGAACGGATTGCAACAAAAACTGTCCATATTCTGATCATCAGCAACGATTGCAATTCTCCTGAGTAAAATGAGTCAAAGACAAGCGAGAGTAAAGCGCCATTCATAATCAAGGTTTGGTAGGATTACTTTAACTGGATTACTTTCAATTACTTTTGGATTACTCCAATACCAAATATGCTAATAAAAGACAAAAGAAACTAAATATGAATAAAATGACTCAATTTTGTGCAGGCTTGGGGAGTAACGGAACACATGGAACGGCAAAAATGATGTTGGCAAGCTGTTTGGATTGATTTTCATTTTGTTTCTGTCGCATTTGATGTTTGTTTTGCCGGATATCAAAGAGATCAAAGCCAGGAGAGAAAGCTTACCACGTGTTGTGAGTCATCATTTTATTCATATTGAGTTTCTTTTGTCTTTTATTAGCATATTTGGTATTGGAGTCATCCAAAAGTAATTGAAAGTAATCCAGTTAAAGTAACCCTACCCAACGCTGCATTTTATTTTAGTTTTGCCGGATATCAAAGAGATCAAAGCCAGGAGAGAAAGCTTACCACGTGTTGTGAGTCATCATTTTATTCATATTGAGTTTCTTTTGTCTTTTATTAGCATATTTGGTATTGGAGTCATCCAAAAGTAATTGAAAGTAATCCAGTTAAAGTAACCCTACCCAACGCTGCATTTTATTTTAGTTTTGCCGGATATCAAAGAGATCAAAGCCAGGAGAGAAAGCTTACCACGTGTTGTGAGTCATCATTTTATTCATATTGAGTTTCTTTTGTCTTTTATTAGCATATTTGGTATTGGAGTAATCCAAAAGTAATTGAAAGTAATCCAGTTAAAGTAACCCTACCCAACGCTGCATTTTATTTTAGTTTTGCCGGATATCAAAGAGATCAAAGCCAGGAGAGAAAGCTTACCACGTGTTGTGAGTCATCATTTTATTCATATTGAGTTTCTTTTGTCTTTTATTAGCATATTTGGTATTGGAGTAATCCAAAAATAATTGAAAGTAATCCAGTTAAAGTAACCCTACCCAACCCTGGCGGCAGGTGTGCACCGGACTTAAGCCTGCAGCTTAAAATCGGTGCGCCTTGTACAAAGACAAAAGTGAGTTATTTTTTTGAATTTCCGCTCGCCGCTTTTGAACAGTTGTGCTCTGTAGACCGTACTTCTTTGTTAGATAGATAGATAGATAGATAGATAGATAGATAGATAGATAGATAGATAGATAGATAGATAGATAGATAGATAGATAGATAGATAGATAGATAGATACTTTATTCATCCCCGTTGTTGAGACAGAATGCACCTTTTAAACAGGTTTCAATGTTTATTTTATGAAAACCTTAAGTTTAAATAATGAAAGAGGCTTATTTAAAAACATATAAAACATATTCAGGGGTTGTACCTGTTTTCATAACCAAATTGAAGCACTCTTAAAGGACTTATAAATCACATTTTTAAGTTTCCTAGGATTATGAATTTTGCAGATCCACAAAAAGGGTTGGGTAGGGTTACTTTAACTGGATTACTTTCAATGACTTTTGGATTACTCCAATACCAAATATGCTAATAAAAGACAAAAGAGACTAAATATGAATAAAATGATGATTCACAACACGTGGTAAGCTTTCTCTCCTGGCTTTGATCTCTTTGTTCTCCGGCAAAACTAACATAAAATGCGACAGAAACAAAATGAAAATAAATCCAAACAGCTTGCCGACATCATTTTTGCCGTTCCATGTACAGTGGAACCTCGGTTTTCGAACGCCTCTCAGTTCGAATGAATCGGTGTCCGACCAAAAATTTCGAGAAATTCTTGCTTTGCTGTTCGGTCAAAAAAATCAGAATTCGAACACCAGTAATGCGTGAGTGCGTACGCTAGGGTGCGATGCTGAGCGGCGTACGGGTGTTTTAGCCCCTAATTATGCCCCCGAAGAAAGTCAGTGCAAGCAGCAAAGTTGCTACAGGTAAAAAAAGAAAAGTAGTGCGTACAACTATTGCATTTAAGATAGAAATAATAGCCAAATATGAAGGAGCTGTGCGAGCGCCTTCTGCTGGTCACCACAAAGAAATACTATTCATAAGATTACGATAACGCGAACGTACGATTAGCCTGGGCTCGCTTTAAGTTTACGTTAAACATTCAGGGTGTTGGAACGGAGCCCAACATTGAGGGTGTTGGAACGGAGCCCCCTTTCCAATGAACCGCTCACCACTTGTTGTGGAGACCCGAGTGCGAAATGACTTGTAAACGACCTGATTTTTTTATTTTTACCCGTTCATGTTAGCGTCATCTTTCGTACGGAAATCTACGATAACGCGGACGTACGATTAGCCTGGGTTAGCTTTATGTTTACGTTAAACATTCAAGGTAAACATTCAGGGTGTTGGAACGGATTAAAACGATTTACATTATTTTTAATAGGAAAAATTATTTTGGTGATCGAACAAATCGGTTTTTGAACAGGGTTCTGGAACGGATTATGGTCGAGAACCGAGGTTCCACTGTATTCCGTTACTCCCCAAGCCTGCACAAAATGTAGTCATTTTATTCCTATTTAGTTACTTTTGTCTTTTATTAGCATATTTGGTATTGGAGTAATCCAAAAGTAATTGAAAGTAATCCAGTTATAGTAACCCTAGCCAACCCTGTTCATAATTCATTAGGATGGAAACATTCGGAAGGGTTTCTTTGGCCGTGACAACTTACTCCACGTAGTAGCTGCCGTAGATGGGGTCATCGATCTTCTCCCAGCCATAGGGAAGCTCTAAGGGAGTGAAACACAGCAGGGAAATGAAGTCAGTTTATAGCGTGAACAGCAGAGGAATACAGAAAACACTTGAGCCTTGAAGAGGAGACCACAGGCAGGTGTGGGCAAACTAAGGCGTGTGGGTCACATACAGCCTTTTTAATCAATCCGCTGAACAAAATTTAGAAAGAAAAGTCACGGGCCTCACATTCATTCTTCCTTGCTGGCAATGTTCCCTGTAATTTTCCAGGGGTCTGAGCGTTCACACAAAGTCGGTGAGCAACGCTTGAAACAGCAGTGAGCCACAGCAATCCCAAGTGTGGCAACGAAGTCATTAGCAAACATGTACAAAACTTGACATCAAGTTACATTTGCAAAACATTTTTTTTTTACTTTTGAATGAATTGACTAATGTATTATGCAAAGGTTGTACGGCCTACAAACGTCATTTGTTTTTACAACAATTCTTTCACAAGATTTATATTTCTTTTTTTTCCTGGTATATTTTGTCGCATACTACTAACATTTTGGGGGGCTTATTGCGTCGTTTGCACGATACAGAACTGTATTTAATCACATTTTTTTCGTGGAAGTACAATGTTGGCAACAAGATTGACTTGGTATCATTGGAAATGATTTGAATGCAACACAAACTTTTTCTTCTTTTTCCCTGTTTTTTTTAATTCCTTTAAAAAAAATCTCATTGTGTTTATTTTTTCCTAGCTGTTACTTTTTCTTTTTGTTCTCTATTTACATTTTTCTTTGTTTCTTTTTCCTTCTTTTTTCTCTTTCTTTTGTTTCTTTTTTTCTCAGCTTTTCACTACTTTTTAATTTTGGTATCTTTTTTCTTTTTTGTTCTATTCCCCCTTCCTTGAAGTCATTTTGTGCATAATTTTACATAATATTTGGTCCTGTAGGGATGAAAGAAGCAAAAACAACCTGAAGAGCCGTTTAGGACCCGAAAGAGCCGTTTCCTTTTAGTGAGCCGAGCCGAAGAAGCCGGTTCTCGAAAAACTCTACTGACTTCACTCAACTTCGTTCTACTTCGACCTTGACTTCAAAATACCGCATTTCGAACGCAACGTCAGGGGAACCCGTGTATTTTTACCTTCATGCACTGTCACTTTGACTTAATTCGCTTCTTAATTAGCAATTTCGAGTATTATATCTCAATTCTGCTCTCGTTTTCTCTTACTCTTTCTTCCTATCTGTTTATTGCTCTCTCTTTCCCTCCCTTACTTTCTCTCCCTTTTTTCCCCTTTCTCTTTAACCTGCTAGTTAAAGAGAAACTAGTTGCAAGTCACTGCGTTTTTTTTTTCTTTAAAGATTTATAGTTTAATTTTTGTTCTTTTTCCCCTTTGTTATTTGAGTGAGATTTTTCATAGCATTTGTGGCCCCCAGCTAAAACCAATTCGACACCCCTGCAATAATATCAGATATTAATGTCCTTTTCAGACTATTATAGATTTCTTGCACACAAGATGCAAAGAAAGGCATGACTCCCACTCGCGTAAAACAGTAAATAGAAATGTGTTAAATAGCGTTTTACAGCTTAACTTCATATTGTTACTGTGACAATTTTAAAGAACATTGAATAGTGGATTTAAGGATTACGCTTCATGTTTTAGCGTAATAAGGGCCCCCTTAAGGGAAAAGCTTAATTTGAGGATAGACAAAACCCCAATGATCGGTCAAATTAACTGGCTGTTAAGTCGATCAATCAAGCCTTTTTTCCCACTGTGGAGCACCGAATTGTTCTCGGCTAAAGAAACATGGAGCATTTTAGCGTCTTTTTTTTTTCTGCGTCTTCCCACTGTCGCCTACTCCTGCTTTGATTTCCGGGTTTTTTCCCGTGTTAATTAGTTACTTTAACTGGATTACTTTCAATTACTTTTTGGATGACTCCAAGACCAAATATGCTAATAAAAGACAAAAGAAACTAAATATGAATAAAATTATGACTCACAACCCGCGGTAAGCTTTCTCTCCTGGCTTTGATCTCTTTGATCTCCGGAAAAACTAACATCAAATGCAGGGTTGGGTAGGGTTACTTTAACTGGATTACTTTCAATTACTTTTGGATTACTCCAATACCAAATATGCTAATAAGAGACAAAAGAAACTAAATATGAATAAAATGATGACTCGCAACACGTGGAAAGCTTTCTCTCCTGGCTTTGATCTCTTTGATCTCCGGAAAAACTAACATCAAATGCAGGGTTGGGTAGGGTTACTTTAACTGGATTACTTTCAATTACTTTTGGATTACTCCAATACCAAATATGCTAATAAGAGACAAAAGAAACTAAATATGAATAAAATGATGACTCGCAACATGTGGTAAGCTTTCTCTCCTGGCTTTGATCCCCGGAAAAACTAACATAAAATGCAGGGTTGGGTAGGGGTACTTTAACTGGACTACTTTCAATTACTTTTGGATTACTCCAATACCAAATATGCTAATAAGAGACAAAAGAAACTAAATATGAATAAAATGATGACTCACAACCCGCAGTAAGCTTTCTCTCCTGGCTTTGATCTCTTTGATCTCCGGAAAAACTAACATAAAATGCAGGGTTGGGTAGGGTTACTTTAACTGGATTACTTTCAATTACTTTTGGATTACTCCAATACCAAATATGCTAATAAGAGACAAAAGAAACTAAATATGAATAAAATGATGACTCGCAACACGTGGTAAGCTTTCTCTCCTGGCTTTGATCTCTTTGCTCTCCGGAAAAACTAACATAAAATGCAGGGTTGGGTAGGGTTACTTTAACTGGATTACTTTCAATTACTTTTGGATTACTCCAATACCAAATATGCTAATAAGAGACAAAAGAAACTAAATATGAATAAAATGATGACTCGCAACACGTGGAAAGCTTTCTCTCCTGGCTTTGATCTCTTTGATCTCCGGAAAAACTAACATCAAATGCAGGGTTGGGTAGGGTTACTTTAACTGGATTACTTTCAATTACTTTTGGATTACTCCAATACCAAATATGCTAATAAGAGACAAAAGAAACTAAATATGAATAAAATGATGACTCGCAACACGTGGTAAGCTTTCTCTCCTGGCTTTGATCTCTTTGATCTCCGGAAAAACTAACATCAAATGCAGGGTTGGGTAGGGTTACTTTAACTGGATTACTTTCAATTACTTTTGGATTACTCCAATACCAAATATGCTAATAAGAGACAAAAGAAACTAAATATGAATAAAATGTTGACTCGCAACACGTGGTAAGCTTTCTCTCCTGGGTTTGATCTCTTTGATCTCCAGCAAAACTAACATAAAATGCAGGGTTGGGTCGGGTTACCTTAACTTGATTACTTTTAATTACTTTTGGATTACTCCGATACCAAATATACTAATAAAAGACAAAAGAAACTAAATGTGAATGAAATGACTAAATTTTGTGCAGGCTTGGGGAGTAACGGAATACATGGAACGGCAAAAATGATGTTGGCAAGCTGTTTCGATTTATTTTCATTTTGTTTCTGTTGCATTTTATGTTAGTTTTTCATTTTTTTTTTTTTGTTCTATTCCCCCTTCCTTTAAGTCATTTTGTGCATAATTTTACATAATGTTTGGTCATATAGGGATGAAAGAAGCAAATACAACCCGAAGAGCCGTTTACGACCTGAAAGAGCCGGTTCCTTTTTGTGAGCCGAGCCGAAGAAGCCGGTTCTCGAAAAACTCTACTGACTTTACTCAAAGAGATCAAATCCAGGAGAGAAAGCTTACCACGTGTTGTGAGTCATCATTTTCATTCATATTCAGTTTCTTTTGTCTTTTAATAGCATATTTGGTATTGGAGTAATCCAAAAGTAATCAAAAGTAATCCAGTTAAAGTAACCCTACCCAACCCTGCTTGTCGGAGCTTCCATGCGTCCCGACTTATATTTTAGTTCCGTTTTACTGCCCTGGGATAAATTGCACGACTCAAGTGCTCCTCGCCTTTTTGTCCTCTGTTTCACCTCCAGCCAACAACACAACTGCTGAATAAAAGTGCAGTGAACCTTGTGATATTCCAGCTTACAGTTGCCTGGTCCGCTTTATTTCATATTTTAAAGTCTTTTATTATTATTTTTATTTTTTTTCTGAGTTTTTGTAGTTGCGGTGCGGCACGCAGCTGAGTGGTTAGCGCGTCCGCGCCATATTTCTGAGGTCATGGGTTCAAATCCAGCTACCAGCCTTCCTGCACAGTTTGCATGTTCTCCCCGTGCTTGCGTGGGTTTCCTCCGGGCACTCCGGTTTCCTCCCACATTCCAAAAACATGCATGTCAGGTGAATTGGCCGGTCCAAATTGTCCCTAGGTGTGACTGAGAGAGTGAGATGTCTGTTTCTGTGTGCCCTACGACTGGCTGGCAACCTGTTCAGGGTGTCCCCGGCCCACTCCCCGTAGATAGCTTGGATGGGCTCCAGCACTCTCGGGACCCTACTGAGGATAAGCGGTGCTTTTGTAACCATGAGAACCTGAACTGTTACATGTGGGGTAGGAAAATCCAAACCAAAAGAACAGCCTGGAGAGGGATGGTTGCTCGCCCAAGACACACCACAGGAAGTAGTGCCCCTACAACCCTGGCAGTTAAGTGAGAAATAAAATGAAATGAAATGATCTGCATTTATATAGCGCTTTTCAAGTCAAGACTTCCCAAAGCGCTTTACAGTGTGCTTCACATTTCCCAATAGCGGCCGTGCAGCCATGTAAGGCGCTAACCAGCTTATTGGGGGTATTAGGGGTTCAGTGTCTTACCCAAGGACACTTTGACTTGTAACACGGAGGAGCTGGGATTCGAACTGCGATCTCTTGATCCCAAGACGAGCGCTCTACCTCCTGAGCCACTGCCGCCCAAGGGAGCAGTGAACCGTGTATGTTGTGCTTTAATCATTCAATAGCAGCTAGTTAGCATATCAGGATGAGTAGTGTTGTGATTAACGCGTTATAAAGGAATGCGTTCCTGGAACACAATTACCGTAATTTCGGGTTGTAAGGCGCATATCCCCCAAAAAGTATTTTCCCATATATATTTTATATATAAGGCACACTGGACAACAAGGAGCTTGGAATTAAAACTACAGTAGGAGCTACTGTGTCAACATAGCACGTTTTAAACACTTAGTATTAGTGGAGTGATTGACATTAGCTCAGGAGGTAGAGTGCTCGTCTTGGGATCATGAGGTCGCAGGTTCGATTCTCAGCTCCTCCGTGTTATACGTCGAAATGTCCTTGGGCAAGACACTGATAACAGGTAGTTGCATGAATGATAGTCAGTTAGTGTGTAAGGTGTTAAAGTTAAAACTTATATAAACTCTATGTTGGCAAAATTACTCAAATAAAAACAAGAATTAAGGTATTTAAAATTCCCAAGCGGGAGAGCACTGTCCGGTGGCCGACTCCGGGCGAGTGCCCCGGCAGCCTGATTCCTCCCGTGTGTGAAGCTAACTTTCATTCACACAGGAAACAGAAAAATACACCGGAAATGGGACTTCAAAATAAGAGAGTACAAGACTGATAAACGTACAAGAGATGCAATTGGACTGATTATTGAAACATTGAAACGTTACTTCATGTGTGTGTGTGTGTGTGTGTGTGTGTGTGTGTGTGTGAAAGATTGTTTTTATATTTAGGAATATAAAAACAAGTTATATTCACACAGTGAATTCTGAGAAATATTACAACCAAAACGACCAACCTCAAAGGGAAAAGTGCGAAGCACATTGTAAAGCGCTTTGGGAGGTCTTCATTGACAGGAAAAGCGCTATATGAATGCAGAACATTTACATTTATATTTAAATTATATGTAACACCAACTGATAATCGTGAGAACAAAGATCATTGGTGTCCTCCTTACGCACATCTTGGGACTCTACGACTCTTGCCTCACCTGAATCCCTACCCACCCATCCAACAGCCTCTTCAACCTTCTGCCATCAGAGAAAAGACTGCAGAGTCTCAGAGCCAGAACCAGCAGGCTCAAGGATAGCTTCTTCTATCAGGCTGTCAGGATTCTAAACTCTCTTCCTACATACTCGTGTCCTATCCCTCTGCCTTTTTCCGAATCAACGCAAAACTGCTCTCTTTAGATTTCGGCTTATGCTTTACACATAATTTTATTCTGCACCTTATTGGTTTTTCTAATTTTTTGACTGCACTATGTTTACTGCTCACCTTGCACAATGTTGACTATTTTTTTGCACTATGGTGACTAGTTTTTGCACCAAATGCATATGTTGACTATTTTTTGCACTATGATGACTATTTTTGCACCAAATGCATATTGCACAAACCCTTACGATACCAAACTGTATGTAACATCCTACATGCCTACATTCCTTGTGTAAATATTGTGTAAATGATAACTATAACCTTATCCTCCTTGTTTTATAACCTTATCATCTCTGTTCTTTTATCTTCTTGGCCTTTTTACCTCACTATGAATGTGTGAAACTGGAGTGTCATGCCCAATTTCGTTGTCACAATATGTTAACCCATTTTGTAACAATGACAATAAAGGTCTATTCTATTCTATTCTATTATGGTTGTTTGATGGAGGCCAAATTAAAGTTTTAGTTTGATTTCAGTGTGTGTGAAAAGCAGAAAGACGTATTTAGCATATTCCATCCCAGGTAATGGGTGTGTATCGCAGCATTGCAATCAGCCGGGTTTGCTTAATTTTGGATTTTTTTGAAGGGTTAAGCGCTCGCTCGGCAAGATGAGGAACGACAACAAGGGAATTGACCTTGCGCTTTTACGTGCAATTAAATATAGAAAAATATCCTTCCATACCCACAGCCCATCTGCTCAAGCTGCTCCGCTCCCACACAAGCATACGCTACTAATTCAGCACTTGTGACAAACATCCATCAGCCTTTTTTTAAATTTTTATCTTGTGCTCTAAAAAGATGGAAAAAAAAAGATGTCTATAAACATGTGATTATGAATAGGTTCAGTGCTTTGTTCATGAATACAGCTAGAATAGTGAAAACTTATCTTAAAATATCTGTTTCATGAGATTCCTGACCAGTGTTCCCTCTAAGCTGCGCACGTGCGCAATTGCGCAGTGCTCGCACATTCTCACGAACAAGAAAATCTAGCCAGCGCACAAAAATCAGGGTTCAAAATTAATAATTAAGAAGCGACTCAAGTCAAAGTTACAGTGCATGAAGGTAAAAATACACGGGTTCCCCTGACGTTGTGTCCTAAATGCGGTATTTTGAAGTCGAGTCGAAGGACAACGAAGTTGAGTAAAGTCAGTAGAGTTTTTCGGGGAACCGGCTTCCTCGGCTGGGCTCACTAAAAGGAACCGGCTCTTTCAGGTCCTAAACGGCTCTTCGGGTTGTTTTTGCTTCTTTAATCCCAACATGACCAAATATTATGTAAAATTATGCACAAAATGACTTAAAGGAAGGGGGGGAATAGAACAAAAAAAAATACCAAAATGAAAAAGTAGTGAAAAGCTGAGAAAAAAAAGAAACAAAAGAAAGAAAAATTTAGAAAAAAAAACAGAAAAAAAGAAATGTAGGAAAAAAGTAAATAGAGAACAAAAAGAAAAAAGTAAAAGCTCGGAAAAAATAAACACAATGAGATTTTTTTTTAAAGGATTTAAAAGAAAGTAGAAAAAAAACACGGAAAAAAGAAGTAAAATTTTGTGTTCAAATAATTTCCAATTATATCAAGTGAGTCTTGTTGCCAACATTGTACTTCCACTAAAAAATGTGATTAAATACAGTTCTGTATCTTACAACCGACTCAATAAGCCCCCAAAAATGTTAATATTATGCGACAAAATATATCAGGAAATAAAAAGAAATGGATATCTTGTGAAAGAATTGTAAGAACAAACGACGTTTGTAGGCCGTACAACCTTTGCAATCGTACATGAGTCAATTCATTCAAAAGAGAAAAATAATTTTGCATTGCCGGAAACTCAGCAAAATGTAACTCGATGTCAAGTTTACAAGACAACAACAAGTTAACCATAGTTTTAAACGCAGTATTTCCCTGCATTTCGCCAGTGATGCTTTTTTTGTATTTCAATCCGAACACATGGATAGTTGGACATTGTTTGCTCTCATCTGGTCAATTATTCCAAAGTTTGACTCCACACACAGACACACACATACTTTTCCTGGTGGTTCTCACTGTTGGGATTTTGAATTTACGACAGCCCCTGAAGTTATAATTTCCCTCTTTCCGAGTGAATAATTTTTGTATGTTTTCTGGCACTATGTTTTTGTTGACCTTAAATAACAGTTGTGAAGTGAACATTTTTATGAAATCATCCAAATTTAATAATTTGGACTTTTTTGGGGGGGGACATTTGATTTTTAACACCCCACCTTTGGGTCCGCCACAGTTAAAACCTGGCATTTTTCATGTGCATTTAATATTTGTAAAAAGTCCAAAATACAAAACGAAACGTCAATAAAAGTAAAACAAATTTCCTGTTTAGAAAAAATGACAAAATTTGTCAGACAACATGTTTTGGCGCTGACATGTCTGAACTTTATGAGTAGAAAATCCCACATATCAAAGACTTGCAAGTTTAAAAGCTTTATTTATAAATTATTGAGTGTGTAAGTCCTGTAAATTATGCAGACGAGTCAAACTCTGCTATTAAAGCCATACTTGAAAACATTCCCTTTAAACACACACGGCTTCAAATTGTAAAAGATCCGAATTCCAGTGACGCTGAAACAGAATTCCGGAGGTGACAAGTGTTTTGCTTTTTTTCCTGCTAATTTCTTAGCCATAATTCTCCGTCCAAGTGGTCCCCAAACTACGGCCCGCCTTCACATTTGGTCGGCCCACTGAATGATACCAGAGAGCATTCTGATGTGCATTTTTTTTTTTACCTAGAAAAAACTCAAAGTCTGGGTGAAGGTTTTTGGTTGTAACAAGATTTGAACTCGGGATGCAGCACTGAGAGCTTTTACCACTGGACAACCAGTGATATAAATGATAAATGAATAGGCATTGTTTTTTTTTTCATCATCATACCATCGTATAAGACGAATGTTAATTTCACGTGTTACAATGACAATCATTTTGTTACTTAAATGTTTAGAAAATAATAGAAGGATAGAAGACGTTCTTTTGTCATTGTAACATGTGAAACGCACTACGGAACTAACGTTTGTCTGGTACCATGACTAACAATAGTGTGATCATAAGATAAAATCTACTGCCTTTTTGTATGTCATATACAGCAGTGTTCATTTGAGCTGTGAAAAGTGATGGGTCCCGGGACGCTCAAAAATCTACGGGTCCCAACAGAGATTCCCCAAAATTTTATGTTATCGAGGTTTAAATTGTTAATCGGCGACAAATATATAATATAAATCTATATATTCATTCAGTTTTAATCATCACAGTTTATTGGTAATACAAATCAGTTATCACTTTAAGATTTTTCAGTTCACAACTGTATTGTACATTATACAACATAATATTGCTGAAATAATTATATTAATCTATATTTTCATTTAGTTTTAATCATCATAGTTAATTGGTAATACAAAGCAGTTATCAGGTCAGATTTTTCAGTTCACAATATTGTACACTATACAAAATAATATTGCAGAAATATTTATATATTCATGCAGTTTTAATCATCACAGTTAATTGGTAATACAAAGCAGTTATCACTTCAAATTTTTCAGTTCATATATTCTTTGTGGTTTGCTGTCCCGCCATAGTTGTAATGCCTTCTCAAGGTCCAATCCATTATGATCCTCCTCATAGCGTCACCAGGAATATAATTGAGTCCATTTTGGCAGAAAAGTCCTTTTCTTGCTAGTATTCTTTTGTTTATTTTCTTTCGTCGAATCGTTCGCTTCAAAACACGTGTTTTCCTTGCCTTCGCGGTCTTCTGAAGAATTTCTCCGCCGTTTTTTCGAGCCGGAATTATTGCCGTTGTTACCACTTTCTGTGTTATGTTTCGACTTATTACCGACACTGAAGAAATGAACAATTTTTTATTGATTTGCACCTAATACCAACTGTTTTTTCAAAGGCATACTTCTCTTTCACACGACAACCGCCACAACAATGACGTCATCTCGAAGCAACGAGATCTCGTTTGCCGAGATCGGCGCGAGACCAAAACAACAATGGCGGATCTGCCTGACGAAAAGTTTGGAGTGCGGTAAATCTTTGTTAAAAAAAGTAATCGGTTAATAATGACAATTTTTGTGTCAAAAACGTGATTTGAGGCTATGCGTCCCCATCGAAAAGGATGTGTCTAGGATGCAGGGACGCGGGCAAACGAGAACACTGATGCATTGGTTTCGCCATATTCTCCATGATGATCTATCAATGTTGGTAGCTAATGTATGCTTGGATAAAGTCATAAGACAAACACACAATATATATATATATATATATATATATATATTGGTCCCTGCCGTGTGGCGCCAGGTTCTGTCACGGTTGCCACGGCGCCCAATTGGCCCCGCCCACTGACACCAGCTGAAACGCGTTGACAAACAGCTTGACAACATCAATCACATTCCTGAGCATGTTGAGAGATTTGTCAGCTGTGGTTTTAATGTTTAAAATTAACTTTTTCGTGTCTTACCGTTGGCAGCTCGTTGTAGACTGCCAAAAAACCCCACCTTCCTGTCGCAAAGTCTAAAGCCAAACCAAGCCCTATCACATACCAGCAGGTGGCACTGTTGGACTCATCATTGCAAGACACTTATACAGAAACTATACAACATATTTCAGCAGGAATTTTAATAAAACAATAGTTATTATTACACCCGTTACATAAATGCAGGCCATTTACCATTTATGTTATACAAAAATATTATTTATTTCCTATATTTCCTGATCCCAACCCCTATTTAAAAGACTTCAGAGGTAAGTTATGATAAAAGGTCAGAAACGTCCGACAAAATACAGTGGAACCTCGGTTTTCGAACGCCTCTCAGTTCGAACAAATCGGAGTCCGATCAAAATTTTGAGAAATTCTTGCTTCGCTGTTCGGTCAGAAAATTGGAGTGGGAACGCCGATAATGCGTGAGTGCGCACGCCCCTTCTCAATTTCTCATTTTGATTCGTTTCGCTTTCGCTTTTAATATAGGTGTACCAAGTGTTTTAGCCCCTAATTATGCCTCCGAAGAAAGTCAGTGCAAGCAACAAAGTTGCTACAGGTGAAAAAAGAAAAGTAGTGCGTACAACTATTGCATTTAAGAAAGAAATAATAGCAAAATATGAAGGTGTGCGAGTGTCTGATCTTGCCTGTGCCTTCTGCTGACCACCACAAAGGTAAGAAATCCTATTCATAATTCTTTTCTTTATCCTTTTTTTTTTTTTTTACACATTCATGTTAGCGTAATCTTTCGTACGGAAGATTACGATAACGCGAACGTACGATTAGCCTGGGTTAGCTTCATGTTTACAGGTAAACATTCAGGGTGTTGGAACGGAGCCCAACATTCAGGGTGTTGGAACGTAGCCCCCTTTCCAATGAACCGCTCACCACTTGTTGTGGAGACCCGGGTGCTAAATGACTTGTAAACGACCTGATTTTTTTATTTTTACACTTTCATGTTAGGGGAATCTTTCGTACGGAAGATTACGATAACGCAAACGTACGATTAGCCTGGGTTAGCTTTACGTTAAACATTCAAGGTAAACATTCAGGGTGTTGGAACGGATTAAAACGTTTTACATTATTTTTAATGGGAAAAATGATTTCGGTGATCGAACAAATCGGTTTTCGAACAGGGTTCTGGAACGGATTATGGTCGAGAACCCAGGTTCCGCTGTACACAGAAATCAAATCACAGGAGAACACGGTGTGCATTCAGCTTATGCAGACAAACACACACACACGGACACTCCCAAATCCCCAAGCCTATTATTTCTACAATTACTTCAGCTTCATCCCCTCACGCTATAATGTAATTACAGACAGATTTGTAATCTCGATATTTGTCGTGTGTATGTGAGTTGTGTACGCACGGCTGTCACCTCATACAACCTTCCACATGCTGCAGGCGCCGGAGTCAGACACGTTTCTGACTCGGACCCGCCTTAAATTCCCTCCTTGTCCGCAAACCACCTTTAAACGTTAGCCTGCTTACCCCCGCCCAAAAGTGAGCTGGAGACAGTTTCCATGGCAACTCCCAGTCTCTAAACCGAGGGCTCGGCCTCCTCGCTATCTCCTGCTGGAATACACAATGCGTCTGTCTGTTCGTATGTGTGCGTCTACGGGTCTGAGTTTGCAGTAGGTTTATTCATTTTGGGGTATTTTATCATTTCATGTCATATATATTTGGGGTATACTATAACCTTACTCTTGTTTTATAACCTTATCTTCTCTGTTCCTTATCTTCTTGGTTTCTTTACCTCACTGTGAATGTGTGAAACTGGAGTCTCATCTCATCAGCTACACCGCTTATCCTCAGTAGGGTCGCGGGGGTGCAGAAGCCCATCTCAGCAATCATCGGGCAGTGGGCAGGGGACACCCTGAACCGGTTGCCAGCCAATCGCAGGGCACACTGGGACAGACAACTCACTCGCCCATTCACACCTAGGGACACAATTTGGACCGGCCAATTCACCTGAAATGCGTGTTTTTGGAATGCGGGAGGAAATAGGAGTGCCCGGAGGAAACCCACGCAAGCACGGGGAGAACATACAAACTCCGCACAGGAAGTCTGGAGCTGGATTGGAACCCACGCAGGAGGTTCCCAAGACATGAACTGTGCCGCACATGCGCTAACCACTGCGCCGCCGTGCTGCTGAAACTGGAGTATCATGCCCAATTTCGTTGTCACAATATGTTAACCCATTTTGTAACAATTACAATAAAGGTATATTCTATTCTATTCTATTTATAACGCTGCATGTTTACATTTGTCTGGGATAAATGTGCTTTCGTGACTCACTGTCTATATATCTTTTGCTGTTTTAGAAAAATGTCCACCCAATGATGTGTCAGTCTAAAGTCCACCCAATGATGTGTCAGTCTAAAAGTCCACCATACTTGTACTAAATAAAACCGGCAGCGGAGAGGAGGAGGAGGAGGACGATTGCGGAGCCGAGAACACATCCCCTGTGTTTCTCCCCGATTCTCCCCCGCTGCAGCGGAACGAAAATGTACATTGTCTCTGCCTGAAATTCCTTTTATATCTGATGACCGGCCACACGGGGTTTACCCACAATTTGGACCCCACAGTATCTAAACCTGAACTTGTGAATAGTTGGACACCGTTCGATCTCGTCTCGCAAACCGTTCCAAAGCTTGACTCCACACACAGACACACATATACTTTTCCTGGTGGTTCTCACCTTTGGGATTATGAATTCACTACAGCCCCTTAAATTATAATTTCCCTCTTTCAGAATTAATCATTTATGGATGTTTTCTGGAACTATGTTTTTGTTATCCTTAAATAGCAGTTGTGCAGTAAAAAATTGTACTAAATCATCTAATTTTAATAATTTGGACTGCAGGAATAAAATATGAGTATGGTCTCGATATCCTACCCTGTGTATGTTTCTTATTGCACGTTTTTAAAGGATAAAAACGGGCTGTAGTGAACTTTTGTAATAATTGCCCCAGACTTCTGCACAGTATGTTAAGTATGGTAGAACTAGAGAACAATATAATAAATACAATGCATAGTTTAAAATGAATTTTAAACTCCTATTATCCTATTATCAAGATAATTTGCTTGTTAGAAAGCTAGTGGGAAAAAAAACGCTTACAACTATTTTGAAAGCTATGAGTGATACATTTTTTCCTATTTATTAGAAATGTAGCATATTTTACTACGCTTTCATTATTCGGGTGTTTGGCTGGAACTGATTAATGTCCTTTTGAAATGAACAAAATAATCTGAAGACTTGAAGGGACTCGAAAGCTCTTGTTCACGTACTTAAGATGGGAGCACAAGAGCGAATGGGTGTTTAATTATCTTGCACGAATTTGAGTATGTTATATTAATCTCCTGGAATCTTCGAGTTAAAACCTTTTATTTGTTCGTAACAACTTATTTATAGGGCAGTGTTCTGGTTTGCCTGGACGCATCATTTTTGCCGGGGACGCATAGTGTCAAATCAACATTTACTTTTTTTTTAAACAAAGATTTACCGCACTCCAAACTTTTCGTCAGGCAGGTCCGCCATTGTTGTTTTGGTCTCGCGGTTCGAGTTTTCGTCCGCACGCCGATCTCGGCAAATGAGATCTCGTTGCTTCAAGATTACGTCATTGTTGTGGTGGTTGTCATCAAGGGAAGGTGAAGGCTAAGTATGCCTCCGAAAAAAAATGTATGTGAAAATCAACACAAAATTGGTAATTTCTTCAGTGTCAGTTATAAGTTGAAATTTAATGCAGAAAGTGATAACAACGGTAATAATTCCGGCACGAAAAAACGGCGGAGAAATTCTTCGGAAGATGGCAAAGGCAAGGAAAACACGTGTGTTGAAGCCAACGATTCGACGAAAGAAAACAAACAAAAGAATACTCCGAGCAAGAAAAGGACTTTTCTGCCAAAATGGACTAAATTATATTCCTGGTTACGCTATGAGAAGGATGATAATGGATTGGACCTTGAGAAGGCATTACAACTGTGACGGGACAGCAAACCACGAAGAATATTGTCATGATTACTAACTCAGATCACCTGGAGCAATCATGTGGCGCCCGGGTGGGCGCCTTCTGATTGGCTGGCACTTCTCTCTTAAGCGCCCTGCGCCCAGAGAGCAGTGTCAGAGTGTACATTTTGTAACTCTGTGTGTTTATCCCGATATCCCGTTCATTTAGAACTCTGCTTACCCGATTCTGCCAGCCTCCGATCCGACCTGTTTCCGTCCCACGCTTTGATCTCCTCTCCAGCCCCGGTAAACACGACCTGCCTTACTTCGGCACTACGATTCCTGACTCGTTCCGAAGTTACCTCCCCGGCGCAGCTGCTGACGTCTGACGGCCATCACGTCTCCAGCAAGCCCTGAACGCTTCCTTAATAAAAGACTTAAACGAATGCTCTGGGGTCCACTGGTCTGTTCTGGTTTCCTGATAAATATATGAACTGAAAAATCTGAAGTGATAACTGCTTTGTATTACCAATAAACTGTGATGATTAAAACTGAATGAATATATAGTTTTATATTATATATTTGTCGCTGATTTACAATGTCAACC
The DNA here is from genome assembly GCF_059441175.1 of Urocampus carinirostris. NCBI lineage: Eukaryota > Metazoa > Chordata > Actinopteri > Syngnathiformes > Syngnathidae > Urocampus > Urocampus carinirostris. The sequence continues at coordinate 4,125,169 of NC_142355.1, forward strand.
TCGATAACACTAAATTTTGGGGACCCATAGATCTCTGTTGGGACCCATCACTTTTCACAGGTAAAATGAACACTGATAAGGGGAGCGTGACTCGTGCGCTATAAGTTCAGACAGTTTACTATCATGCCTTTTAAGATTGAGTACCAGCTCGGTGGCCTTGGGGGTATGGCGCCCGCCCCGAGACTGGGAGGTCGCTGGTTCAAGCCTCGGCCGAGTCATACCTAAGACTTACAACATTGGTACTCATTGCCTCCCTGCTTGGCGCTCGGCATTAGGGGCTGGAATTGGGGGGTTTGGTCACCTAATGACTCCCAACACCTCAGTTGGGTTGAGCGAGGGGGCTGGGAACCCCCTCCTCTGTATCAATCTCCCAAAAAGTGTCAGAAATGACTCCAGCCACCTCCCACTAGGGGCATATGGCTGCGGTATATAATAAAAAAAATATCATAAAAGATTGAGTACAACTCTAAATGTACCATTGTAGGGTTTGTTAAATATTGTTCCTTGTCTGATAAAAACTACCATAAGCCACATTCTGTTTATAACCTAATATGTCCTGTCCTGCCCCCCCCCCCACCCCCAACCACCTAGTTTAGGGTCTTTTGAGGTGACCATTACACAACACAGAAGCAATGCAGTGTCGCTGGCAAAAAAAAACTACGCAGTGACTTTGACGTTGTTATTTGAAAGCATACTACATTTTGGTGTTGTCCTCAAAAGATAAGATCAGAAACGACAGCAAGTTCATTGTCAGGCTAGCAGACTAGAAGGGAAAAAAATGGGAAAGGGTGACTGTAATCACTTTTGATCAGCAAAAGACACCAGGGGATCATTTTGGGATATAAAAAGAGGGTAGAGACTCACAAATGTGTGAGAAAAATAATTGCAATGTTCAAAGGCAAATTTCTCCAGAGAACAGCAAAGGGTAGTTCTGAAACTTCAACCCATGCGGTTTGACACATTGGGAACAAAAACGTACCGTAAATTCCGGACTATAGAGCGCACCCGACTATAAGCCGCACCCACCACTTTTTAAGTGATTTTCTACTTTTGTTCTTACACAAGCCGCACCTGTACATAAGCCGCGTGCGCCCGCATTAAAACTTATGACACCATCACAAGTTTAACCCAGACCAGGCTATAAATTTCACAATTGTGATTTTTTAGATTTCAATTGTTCAATATTATTTATCAATTATCCATTATTCTTCAATACATTATACACTACAGAGTTCACAAGCCGGGAAAATTGCTCCCAGCCAAGAGGCTGAGTCAAGGTCCTAGCCTCCTAGACTCCTACCGACACTATTCAAAAGGGCGGATTTTTTAAGGGTTATGGTTCTATCTTCTTTATTCATTATTCATTATCCGTTATCGGTCAGTTCATAATACGCAACAAACCCTAGGAGCCGGGACTCTTACTCTCAGCGAAAAGGCCAAGCTAAGGTCCTAGCCTTAAAGCCCTGCTGCAATCATTACGAATGCACCGTTCCCGGAGGTACTGCAATACCGGGCCGATGCGTGGAGTGGACAGAACAAGCTCTTATTCCATCTCCAAAAGTCAATAGAACACAATCCTAAAACCACAATTGGCATCATGAATGGAAAATGATACCCGTAATTAACGTATGATGCAGACTTCTAAAGTCCGGGTCCGGTTGAAAGTAATCCAAGGAAACAAAATGTTTATTTCCAAAGTTAAGGGTGGGAAAAATATACATCCACTATTGTCCGTTGCGACAACAGACAGATCTACCGGTAACTCAGCTTTACCCCAATTCCCACCAGCCCGCGTTTGCTCCGCCCCTTCTTTTTGATTGGCCCGTAGAACACATAACAGAATAAATCTCTAAAATAAATACATTACAAAGATATATAGTTGCAAATACATATTATACATGGTTACACATATTTACGAGGAAACACGGTACACCGAGAGAGTTTTCAAAGCTTTAATAAGAATAATAATATAATTTTTGTTTCATCCCAAACCGTGCCTGTGAAGAGTAGCAACACGCTACTAGCAACACGCTCGCAACACAGTAAACGGGTCTGTTAAAAAGAAAGCATCCCGCAATTGTGAAATTCACGGTAGATCGTCCTCAACTTCCTACTCATAACTATCACCAATAAGGGCTTCTTCCTCATAATCGGAACATATCTTTACTTTACAGACAATGTAAGCATTAATTTAGAGGTTGTAGTCTTTCTTGGCGGTTGTAGTCTTTCTTGGAGCACATATTCTACTGGTCTTAATCTTACCTTTTATACTCTAGCGCCGCTGGTGCCCGTTAGAAAAATTACATAAATTGGCCGCTTCACTGAATAAGCCGCAGGGCTGAACATTTGGGGAAAAAGTAGCGGCTTATAGTCCGGAATTTACGGTATGTTTATATGTGATGGACCTCATTGAACTTTGGTCGACATACACCGGTTTACAGGTCCAGAAGAATCTCTTACATCCTTTGATAGATGACTCAACGATGTCCTAAGATTACTTCTGCATTGCATCAGTTACTCTTCTTTTTAAAATCCATCCGTTTTCCCTTTTGTCTTTGTTTCCATTGAGATTTATCGCTGTGCTTCAGAGAAAAGAAGGCATAACTATACTGTATGAAAAAAAGCGTACCGTATTTTCTGCACTATAAGGCGCACCTAAAAGCCTTTATTTTTTTCAAAAGCTGACCATGCGCCTTATAATACAGTGCGCCTTATTTATGGATCAACATTAAGTCGCAAAGTCTTCCAACTAACTTGCAGCCGCCGACTAGATTTTCCCCCGAAGGCCAAGTAGTCCGCGGTGTATGCTGGGATTTATTTACCGGCGTTTTATCTCCTAACCAATGTGTCAATCATCATTTGAATCGATCACTATTGGCTAAAGTTATTCGGAGGTCAAGGGGCGGATCCTTTTTATCATTTACAGGCTGGCATAGGCTTAAGCGGCAAAACAAAGCCTGGAATTGGCCGAAAAAGATGTGTCAATCATCAGTTGAATCGATCACTATTGGCTAAAGTTATTCGGAGGTAAAGGGGCGGATGCTTTTTATCATTTACAGGCTGGCATAGGCTTAAGCGGCAAAACAAAGCGTGCAATTGGCTGAAAAAGATGAATGTGAATAGCACTTTGGGTTGACGGCATAGAGAAAGCATTTTTTACTATTCTGTATTTGTAAATATTTTATTCTCCTGGATTTACTACACTCACGGATATAAGAGGACCATGGCTGCACATTATTTTTGAACACAACGACTTCGGTGAGCTACTCCGGCTATATATTTTCCCTGTATCTTGTTTCAGACTGAACTCGATGTTTCTGTGATAAGCGGTGCAGATAATGGATGGAATGGAGTGTCTATTTTTAAATTAAACTCAATTCCAAGTGTTTATTGTCATATGCACAGTAAAGTTGCGAGCGAAAAAGAAAATAGAAACTAAGGAATGGTTGGCATTTCTTGAATCCCAAGACTTTAACCTTCCAAATGATGGAACGATGCATTTGAGTGACATCGTACGGACACAGCATCCGCACGTGTCCTCGACACGTATTTGCGTCTTTGCAAGCTTTGGGAATGTTAAGGGGGTAATCAGTTGGACTGAACTATCTGACTGTTTTGTGGACGTTCCCATTGTAGCGCCTTATAATCCGGTGCGTCTTATGTATGTCAAAAATAGGACCAAAAACTTTTCCGGGTGCGCTCTATAACCCGGTGCGCCTTATAGTGCGGAAAATACGGTAAAAGTCTTTATAAACGTATGTGAGTTTTTAGTTATCAAATCTAAATAACTGTTAAAATGTAAATTTGTCCTTTTGACATCTAAAGTGTATGTCATTGTATTGACATCTGCATGTCGTCCAGGGGTCAGGAACCTTTTTGACCCAAAGAGCAATAAATGCAAAAAATGTTTTAAAAAGAAATTGAGAGAGCCACATCATATATTTTTAGACAAAATTCAAAAGACTGCCAAACTAGACAAAAGATAATTCTGCAGTACATTTTATTTCACTGTGTGTCATTTGATGATTTAATCAAATGTCTCATCTCATTAGCTGCACCGCTTATCCTCAGTAGGGTCGCGGGGGTGCTGGAGCCCATACCAGCAATCATCGGGCAGTGGGCAGGGGACACCCTGAACCGGTTACCATGGCGCCAACCATGCATGTTTTTTTTGGAATGTGGGAGGAAACCGGAGTGCCCGGAGGAAACCCAAGCAAGCACGGGGACAACATACAAACTCCGCACAGGAAGTCCAGTAGTTGGATTTGAACCCACACAGGAGGTTCCCGAGACCTTAGAACTGTGCCGCACACGCGCTAACCACTGCGCCGCCGTGCCGTCCCAAAAACACTGCACTAACCGATAGAAGCATCAGCCATGCCATCAGGGGCATTAGGGATTCAGTGTCTTACCCAAGGACACTTCGACATATAACTTGGAGGAGCCGGGGATTGAACCTGTCACCTCTTGATCCCAAGACGAGTGCTTTACCTCTTGAGCCAATGCCGACCCTTAATCAAATCTATGAAATGATAATAATGCTAAATCCTGTGTCCCAAATCAATGTCAATATGCCATTTACAATTTGTCTTCCACCTTCAGTTAAGAGTGTTGAGGCCATTTTTTTCCATGAAATTTGTCCTTAATAACGGTTTCAAAACAAGGTGCATGCAAAGTTCTTTTGTAAAAATGTCACAAATGACTGCAAACGATAAGCATATGGTCATATTCACTTTCGGTGTAGACTGCACTGAGCGAGAGAGAGAGAAGGAAGTGCCTTGCGCAGTGTGCAGGGATCCGCCCACCTGTACTGCTCACCCAATCAAAGTCTTTTGCCAGCGTTTTGATTCATCAGTTCAAATGGTTTCTTATTGAACTTCTGCATTAAGTTGCTTCGGCTTTGTATGGACCAAAATCGGGATGAAATCAATTGACTTTGGAACGCCACAGAGAGATGTGCGATAGTTACATTTTATTTCGGAGCCATACGTACTCATGAAAAGAGCCATATATGGCTCCCGAGCCATAGCTTCCCTACCCCTGATCTAGTCGATAGATATCGACTGGAATGACATCCTGCTTTTGGATCACCCAGATAATTTTGTGTTTTCCATGAAAAACTCATTTTATTCATTAAATGAGTTGCCCAATGCTTATGTTCTTTTGCCCATATTTCTCTCTTCCTTTCGTTTATCCAGTCCCATATAAAGCTTTTTCTTTGGATCTCGGATTTACCTTTTCACTGTGTAACGGGTGTAGTAATAACTTTTGTTTTATTGAAATTCCTGCTGAAATATGTGTATAGTTTTTGGTAAATGTCCTGCAATGATGAGTCCAACAGTGCCATCTGCTGGTATGGGGTGGGGTTTGGTTTTGGCTTCTGACATGTGACCGAGAGGCGGGGTTTGTTGGCAGTCTTACCAGAGAGAACTACAATGGTAAGACACATCTTTTGGTGCTCCACAAAAGAAGTTAATTTTAAACATTATAACCCCAGCTGACAAATCTCTCAACATGCACAGTAATACGATTGATATTGTCAAGCTGTTTAGGTTTATTTTCGTTTTGTTTCTGTTTGACTAAATTATGAATTCCCCTTGTAGAGATCAAAGAGATCAAAGCCAGCAGAAAAGCTAATGTTGTGACTCATCCATTTGCAGGTAACTTGTACCCGTTTTATACTCATTATTGTTTTTATTTCTATTTTCTCATATACATTAAAAAAGGATGATGTTGGTTAAAATTCAGACGAAAGAAAAATATGTTGAATCCATTGTAAACGTTAAAAATCCACAATACGATCTCTTGTTAAAAGTATCTTGTTAAAATGTATTTTATGTAAAGTGAAAAGAAAGCTCTTTGATATGCTTTGTTGGCAGTCTTACCAGAGCGAACTGCAATGAGATCGAAGAGATCAAAGCCAGCAGAAAAGCTAATGTTGTGACTCATCTATTTGCAGAAACTGTAATAATAAAAACCTCATCATCCAGTCCAGCGGGAATGTGGATCTTTGGTGGGACACGTACACCGCGGTTACAACTGTAGACGTTGACACTTGTGTTTTGCTGGTGCTATTTAATAAAGCTAATGGTTGAGGACCTGTAAAGCATCCATGTTTTAAATTAGAGACTTTAAAGTACTCGTCTTTCTCTTTCTGGTCTGAATAGAGCCTGTTTGTGCTGTTCTCTGAAGGAAGTATGAAATGAAATGATCTGCATTTATATAGCGCTTTTCAAGTCAATGAAGACTTCCCTAAGTGCTTTACAATGTGCTTCACATTTCCCAATAGCGCCCTTGCAGCCATGTAAGGCGCTAGCCTGTTTATTGGGGGTATTAGGGGTTCAGTGTCTTACCCAAGGACGCTTGGACATGTAACACGGACGAGCCGGGATTCGAACTGGGATCCCCGAGACGCAACCTTTTTGACACCAAATTGTCATTACTACCCGATACTTTTTTTTTAACAAAGATCTACCAAACTTAACTTTTTGTCAAGCAGATCAGCCATTGTTGTTTTGGTCTTGCGGTCGGAGATTTCGTCCGTACGCCGATCTTGGCAAACGAGACCGCGTTGCTTCGAGATGACGTCATTGTTGTGGTGGTTGTCATCGAGGGAAGGTGAAGGCTAAGTATGCCTCCACCGGGATTCGGACTGCGATCTCTTGATCCCAAGACCAGCGCTCTACCTCCTGAGCTACTGCTGCCCCAGTACTTCATATTGTTGCAGGGGATCTTTAGTTTTTCGGTATTTTCCCGAATGATACAGTCTTCATTTCTTAAAACAAGAAAAGCTACGGACAAAAGTTGAATCACGCCTACAAATGCGATGCTCCAGATACTAGACTAGCTCAAAGGAAGGTCAGTTCTAAAGCTTATCTTACCCGCTAAACTCTTTTAGGCTGTGCTAACGTATTGCACAATGGTTTTGTAATCATCCGTTAGCCTTTTAACACAATTAGCAAACACAGTGCACTATTAAAACACTGGAGTGCTGGTTGATGGAAATGGGCCTCTATAGACCGATGTCGGTATCGCATTAAAAAGCAGGCATTTGTAGGAGGAATAGTTATCTACCACATTAACAATTGGATTCGTTTAATATTCTTTGAAAAAAAGCAGGGCTTTTATTTCAACACTAAGGACAATTCTAAGCGACCCCAAACATTTGATTGGTACTTCTAAGTTCCAGGATGGCGGCGCGTGCGAGTGCAGCGGCTTCACGGGTTCCAGTTCGTCTTTTATTTTTCAGTGTTCTTTTATCCCTCATATTTTCCCTTCGACTCTTTTCGCAACTACAATAACATCCACAACATCCTGAGGGATATACAGAGACCACCAGATCTCCCTGGGTGATCTGCCTGCCGACAAAGACGGAACAAAAGTAAAAGGCTGCCGGTCGGGTCTAGGCTAAGAAGGCGACCACACAGACCAGCGCTTCCAAGCATGTTCCTGACCAACGCCAGATCCATCGTCCACAAAATGAGTGAATTTGAGCTACGGATCGCCACCAACAGCTTAGTCCGAAATTGGAGTATTTTTGTCATCACGGAGTCTTAGCTTCCCCGACGCCGCAGTCCAACTAGCAGGACGCACGCTTCACCGGCACGAACGAGACGGAGACTCCGGTAAAAACAGGGGTGGGGGACTATGCGCTACAATAACAGCCGAATCATTGACACACACTGCTCATAAAGTTTCTAGCAGTATCATGTAGACCCTTCTATCTACCGAGACAGCTAACTGTGGTCATTGTGGTTGCTGTTTACGTTCCACCGGATGCTAACGTTAGCATAGCGCTAAATCTCCTGCCCGCTGCTATCAATAAACAGCAGCTTGCACACCCCGACGGAGCTTTTATCGTTGCCGGCGACTTTAAACGGGCATGTTTATGTACTGTACTTCCCAAATCCATTCAATGCGTGGACTGAGCAATTAGGGAAAAAACACTGGACCGTGTGTACAGTAAGATCAAACATCTAGTTGGATCCGCCCATCTCTGTCTGTCCCTCACCCCCTCAACACCCCCCCCCCCCCCCCGGAGGAAAACAAAGCCTATACAACAAGGACAGTACAAACATCTTCTTTGTTCCTTTATCTCTTTGTTTCCCTTATCCTCACTGTAAAATGTGGATCTGGAGTGCCACGTCCAATTTTGTTGTCACAATATATCCATGTTTTAACAATGACAATAAAGGTATATTCTATTCTATTATGATGCATCTGCAGTTCAAGAAATCTGCACTAGCAAGATCAAGGAAGATGAATGGATATTTGCACAAACATTCATCAAAGACCCAATTTCTTTTATACTCTTGGAAACCTCACAACTAAGAGAGCAATTAGAGCTGGTTGTGTGAGCTATGATTTTTTTTTTTTTATAAGGAGAGTTTTTTTTCCCCCCCTCTTTTGTTCATCTCCCCTTGAGTTTTTATTATTTTGTCTCTTTAAAAATCACGGGCAAACTTTTGAACACCCTATAAAAAGAAAAGCAAGGGAAACTATTTGTGTGAGCTTTGTGCTATATATTTTTGTAGGGTTAGTTTCTCCCCATTCAATTTTAATGCATAAAAAAATAATGCATTAAAATTACGTGCAATAATGTTTTAAAACTGTTGGAAATCCCATAAATCTGAAAGTAGAACTCTTTGGTTGGCTTTTAATGTATTTTTGGAGGGAGACATTTTCCCTTTTTAAATGTACTTCACAAATCCTTGTTTCATTGGTCGGTTTCTGAACATGGGATGTAGTAATGGTGGTCTGTGCTGCCCACTGACACATTTTGTATGTAAATATGACTTAGTTTGGCTCTCTAAAATAGGTAAGTAAATGAATAAACAAATAAGCCAAAGGTGCGTATTGCCTACAAACGTCATTTGTTTTTACAACAATTCTTACACAAGATTTCCATTTCTCTTTTTCCTGGTATCTTTTGTCGCATAATGCTAACATTTTTGGGGGCTTATTTAGTCGTTTGCACGATACACAACTGTATTTAATCACATTTTTTAGTGGAAGTAGAATGTTGGCAACAAGATTGATTTGGTATAATTGGAATTTATTTTAATGCAACACAAACTTTTTCTTCTTTTTCCCTGTTTTTTTTCTTTTTAAAAAAAAATCCTTTAAAAAAAGCTCATTGTGTTTATTTTTTCCTTGCTGTTACTTTTTTTGTTCTCTATTTACTTTTTTTCCCAAATTTCTTTCTTTTCTTTTTTTCTGGCTTATTTCTAAATTTTTCCTTCTTTTTTCTCTTCCTTTTGTTTCTTTTTTTTCTCAGCTTTTCACTACTTTTTCATTTTGGTATTTTTTTCTTTTTTGTTCTAGTCCCCCTTCCTTTAAGTCATTTTGTGCATAAGTTTACATAATATTTGGTCATATAGGGATGAAAGAAGCAAAAACAACCTGAGGAGCCATTTAGGACCCGGAAGAGCCGGTTCCTTTTCGTGAGCCGAGCCGAAGAAGCCGGTTCTCGAAAACTTCTACTGACTTTACTCAACTTCGTTCTACTTCGACCCTGACTTCCAAATACCACATTTAGAACACAACGTCAGGGGAACCCTTGTATTTTTACCTTCATGCACAGTAACTCCGACTTAATTCGCTTCTCAATTAGCAATTTCGAGCCCTGATTTTTGTGAGCTGGCTAGATTTTCTCTGGGTAGTGCGCAATCGCGCACACACGCAGCTTAGAGGGAACATTGCCCAAGACGCACCACAGGCAGATATGCCACGATGACCAAGGGATCTGTGAACAGTCCTCCATGTTATAAGGTGGTTAGGTTTCCAGTAATTGTAAATAAGATATATTCAGTCTACCTAATGTCACCAGGACTCTTTGGACTTTATACAAAGTAAGTAAGGTCGAATTTAGAATTTCTTGCCGTCTGCAACACAAAATAATGATGTTGCTAACGCTTGTAAGAGCTTAGCACCACTTCAAGTTCAGCTTATCGTTTGGCACTTTCCCTCCTCTCTTCCCCTCGACTCAGCCACCGACAGGGCGCTGACGCGGTGGCCTCGCCCAGGCTGGCTAATCCCAAACGCGAGGTTATTTTGACGGCGGCGCAGGGATTGAAAGCTTTATCAAAGGCGCACGTGGCAGCAACAAGCGCTCCGTCGTTTGAAACGCCGAGAGATAATATGAGCCGGTGTCACCGATCAAAAGGAGACTTTTGACGTGTCTTTGAACACCACCGGTTTGCAGCATCAAGCATTTCTACAAATATGTTTGATATATATAAATATGAATGAACGTGTGGCAGGCGTTCTCAAAGGCGTCCACGCAAGCTAGCGTCTCCTCAATTCCAGGGTTGGGTAGGGTTAGTTTAACTGGATTACTTTCAATTACTTTTGGATGACTCGAATACCAAATATGCTAATAAAAGACAAAAGAAACTAAATAGGAATAAAATGACTAAATTTTATGCAGGCTCGGGGAGTAACGGAATACATGGAACGGCAAAAATGATGTTGGCAAGCTGTTTGGATTGATTTTCATTTTGTTTCTGTCGCATTTTATGTTCGTTTTGATCAAAGCCAGGAGAGAAAGCTTACCACGTGTTGTGAGGCATCATTTTATTCATATTTAGTTTCTTTTGTCTTTTATTAGCATATTTGGTATTGGAGTCATCCAAAAGTACTGTATTTTCCGCACTATAAGGCGCACCCCCAAAAAATAGTTTTCGGTCCTATATTTTCCATACATAAGACGCATCGGATTATAAGGCGCTACAATGGGAACGTCGACAAAACAGTCAGATAGTTCAGTCCAACTTATTACCCCCTTAACATTCCCAAAGCTTGCAAAGAAGCATATACGTGTCTCGGACATGTACGGAAACAGTGTCTGTACGATGTTACCAATCACTCAAATGCATCGTTCCAAATATCGTTCGGAAGGTTAAAGTCTTGGGATTCAAGAAATGCCAAACCTTTCTTAGTTTCCATTTTATTTTTTGCTGGCAACTCTGTGGACAGCAAAGTAAGAATTTTATTGTGCAGGGAAACGGGGTTCTTTACCGTGCATATGACAATAAACACTTTGAATTGAATTTAGTTCAAAAATAGACTCATCACAGAAACATCAAGATCGTTCTAAAACATGATACCGGGAACAAATAAAGTTCTCTTGCAGCCATCACGTTCAATAATGATACGTAAACATGGTTTTCTTACAACCGTGAGTGTAGTAAATCCAACCATGTGAAATATTTACAAATACAGACTAGTAAAAAATGTTTTCTCTAAGCCGTAGTGCAACCCAATGTGTGATTCACATTCATCTATTTCGGCCAATCGCAGGCTTTGTTTTGCCCCACTTTAGTCTATGCGAGCTTGTAAATGCCAAAAAGGACCCGCCTCCTTTACCTCCGAATAATTTTTGCCAATAGTGACTGATTCAAATGATGATTGACACATTGGTTAGCCAATGAAACGCCGGTATATATATCCCAACATACACCGCGGACTACTTCGCCTTCGGGGGAAAATCTAGTCGTCAGCTGCTTACCTTGGTTGCAAGACTTTGCGACTTAATATTGATCCATATATAAGGCGCACTGTATTATAAGGCGCATGGTCAGCTTTTGAAAAAAATAAAGGCTTTTAGGTGCGCCTTATAGTGCGGAAAATACGGTAATTGAAGGTAATCCAGTTAAAGTAACCCTACCCAACCTTGCTCAAATCCCCGGGAGGTCTTAGAAAAGAGAATGAGGAATGAGGTTACAGTGTGATGCTGCAAAAAAAAAAAAAAAGACGAGAACAAAAAAAAAAATCGGTGACATAAAGGGAGCAGCGCCAGAAGAAACAAAAGCGTGACTTTCAAGAGTATTTTTGATTGTTTTTTTAATGTCTCGGCCGCCGGTGGGGTCTTCGAGGCAAAAGTATTGTTTGCAAATCGCATAGTCGAGCTGTTCCTGCTTTGTTTTATTCACTCTCCTTGTCTGCATCTATATTTTAGTGGCCCATACTTCATGCGAAATAATGTGAGCCAAAACAAGGAGGGGATTGACTTCACATTGTCACTCTGCACAGTAGGGAAGTAGAGTGCTTTATAAAAAGTGAGTGCGCCCACACCATCGTTTCTCACACGGGGTTAATTATTCAAAACGAGGCAAAAACATTAAGGAAGACCGGGAAATTGACTATTTAATTTGCTGCATACTAACAGTTGGGTCTCTGGAATGCCTGCTGACCAAAAGAGTGTGAAATTAAACAAATAAGAACATCAGGTTTTTTTGTTACTTCCTTTTACAATTATAATAAAAAGTCGACCTGAATTCCTATCCCACCGTTACATAATAGGGGGGGGGGGTCAGTTTGCATAACCAATGCATGCTTCTTCACCCATGGCATGTCCAGCTGAGCAAACTGAAAATGAAGAGCCGCTTGCAAGTTTTATGTTGCGAGTCTGAATGCCAAAATGACTAGAACAGCTTTTATGACTAAAACAGCTTTCTTCAATCTTTGCAACATTACTAAAATTCGTATTATGCTGTCTCAGTCAGAAGCGGAGATTATAATTCACGCGTTTCGATGACTGTAATGCACTACTCTCCGGTCCCCCGAAGTCCAAAATCAAGAGGCTTTCAGTTGGTACAAAATGCTGCAGCCAGGCTTTTAACTAAGACAAGAAAGTTTGACCACATTACCCCGATTTTAGCTAACCTGCATTGGCTCCCTGTTAACTTAAGATGTGATTTTAAGGTTCTCTTGGTATTATACAAAATCATGCATGGACTTGCTCCCTAATATCTTTCACATTTGATTTCCGCCTATGTTCCGGTCCGGAGCCTTTGTTCTGAAAGCGCTGGTCTACTGGTGATTCCAAGAGCCAAAAAGATTTCCGCAGGTTCGAGAGCGTTCTCCATCCGGTGGTGTGGAATGCTCTTCCTCCTGAGATCTGCAACCTCAGTGGAAATGTTTAAATCTAGGCTCAAAACACACTTCTACGCTATAGCATATGAATCACCTATATTTTTTGTTGACAATGTCTGTGTATTATTTGTTATTGCAACCTCCATTGCAGCCTGGTCATCCTAAAAGGGGGGTTACATCTCAAGGTTTCTTCATTTTCCTCATGTTGAGGTTTTTTTTTTTTTAGTTTTCCTTGCCGTCATGTAGGTTTTAGACCAGGGGTTGGTGTCATAATAGTCCGTGGTTTGCAATAACCTGTGCAGCCTTTTGAGACTCTTCCTGGTATCTTTTGTCGCATAATACTAACATTTTGGGGGCTTATTTAGTCGGTTGCACAATACAGAACTGTATTTTATCACATTTTTAGTGGAAGTACAATTTTGGCAACAAGATTGACTTGGTATAATTGGAAATTATTTGAATGCAATACAAACTTTTTCTTCTTTTTCTCTGTTTTTTTTAATTCCTTTAAAAAAATCTCATTGTGTTTATTTTTTCCTAGCTGTTACTTTTGTCTTTTTGTTCTCTATTTACTTTTCTAACTTTGTTTCCTTCTTTTCTTTTTTTCCGGCCTTTTCAGAAATGTTCCTTCTTATTTCTCTTCCTTTTGTTTATTTTTTCTCAGCTTTTCACTACTTTTTCATTTTGGTATTTTTTTCTTTTTTGTTATATGTCCCCCCCTTCCTTTGAGTCATTTTGTGCATAATTTTACATAATATTTGGTCGTGTAGGGATTAAAGAAGAAAAAACAACCTGAAGAGCCGTTTGGGACCCAAAAGAACCGTTTCTCTTTAGTGAGCCGAGCCGGAGAAGCCGGTTCTCGAAAAACTCTACCGACTTTACTCAACTTCGTTCGACTTCGAGATTGACTTCACAATACCGCATTTAGAACACAGCGTCAGGGGAACCCGTGTATTTCTACCCTCATGCACTGTAACTTTGACTTAATTCGCTTCTTAATTAGCAATTTCGAGCCCTGATTTTTGTGAGCTGGCTAGATTTTCTTGTGCGCTGAGAATGTGCGGGCAGTGCGCGATTGCGCACGCGCGCAGCTTAGAGGGAACATTGCTTATGAGTCATGGTCCCATGATCTTAAGGCACCACTGAATTTGCCAGAATCGACTTCTTTTGTACCGTCTGTAAACTACATCCGTGTTCTTGTAAAACTTTAATTGTAGCTCGGTTTGACATGACATAAAAATAAGCTGCAGCATCGAGCAAATCCAAGAATTTTTAATGGCTGCACGTATTATTGCAGCTCAACGTTAGCTGAAATGTCCCGCAGCAGTTCAAAACACGAGCCATTGGAAGAACGCAGAACAATATACGGATAAGGATGGTGGATTAATGCTGCCGCACGTCCGAGCGGCTGTTTTCCCTGATAAAAAAAAATATTTCCCGCCTCCCAGTGCTGGAAGGCACTCGCTCCAGAGGATATGCTCTCTCATCCAGGAGCTTTATAAATGTTTGTTTGCTTTTATGGTAGTCACGGCGTTCCCTTACCGAGACAGGGCAAAGTGGGCTACTCAGCAGACTTTATAGGGGCGGCAGTGGCTTCAGGAGGTAGAGCGCTCGTCTTGGGATCAAGAGATCGCAGTTCGAATCCCGGCTCCTCCGTGTTACATATCGAAGTGTCCTTGGGTAAGACACTGAACCCCTAATACCCCCAATAAGCAGGTTAGCGCCTTACATGGCTGCACGGCCGCTATTGGGAAATGTGAAGCACAATCTATTGGGTTGGTAGTGGCTCAAGGGGCGGCAGAGGCTCAGGAGGTAGAGAGCTTGTCTTGGCATCAAGAGATCGCAGTTTGAATCACGGCTCCTCCGTGTTACATGTCGAAGTGTCCTTGGGTAAGACACTGAACCCCTAATACCCCCAATATGCAGGTTAGCGCCTCATATGGCTGCACGGCCGCTATTGGGAAATGTGAAGCACAATCTATTGGGTCGGCAGTGGCTCAAGGGGCGGCAGAGGCTCAGGAGGTAGAGAGCTCGTCTTGGCATCAAGAGATCGCAGTTTGAATCCCGGCTCCTCCATGTTACATGTCGAAGTGTCCTTGGGTAAGACACTGAACCCCTAATACCCCCAATAAGTAGGTTAGCGCCTTACATGGCTGCACGGCCGCTATTGGGAAATGTGAAGCACAATCTATTGGGTTGGTAGTGGCTCAAGGGGCGGCAGAGGCTCAGGAGGTAGAGAGCTCGTCTTGGCATCAAGAGATCGCAGTTTGAATCCCGGCTCCTCCGTGTTACATGTCGAAGTGTCCTTGGGTAAGACACTGAACCCCTAATACCCCCAATAAGCAGGTTAGCGCCTTACATGGCTGCACGACCGCTATTGGGAAATGTGAAGCACAATGTATTGGGCGGCAGTGGCTCAGGAGGTAGAGCGTTCGTCTCGGGATCAAGAGATCGCAGTTCGAATCCCGGCTCCTCCGTGTTACATGTCGAAGTGTCCTTGGGTAAGACACTGAACCCCTAATACCCCCAATAAGCAGGTTAGCGCCTCACATGGCTGCACGGCCGCTATTGGGAAATGTGAAGCACACTGTAAAGCGCTTTGGGAAGTCTTGACTTGAAAAGCGCTATATAAATGCAGATCATTTCCTTTTAATTTTCATTTAATAGGATCATTGAGGCAGATATCAATGGTTGCTGGGTTGGTTTATCAGGGCCAAGGAGCAATGACCTTTATTTTATGCCTAAAAATACAGATTTACCGTAAAAACTGGACTTTAAAGCCTCTTTTGAGAGATGTTTCTCAAAAATAACCAGAAATCACATTACAAATGAGTTGCGCGTTGCAATAACATACCGTATACATTTTTCCCTTCTTATACATTTTTCATCATTTTGAATTGTCTACGCCATATAACAAAAAAAAAATATCGTTTTTTGTTATACCAAACTCCTCTTGCCCATTTCGATTCTAAACAAAATCGTTTCTGTCACTGGTAGCAGATGATAACTTGCTAATATTGTCACAGTATGCTAGCAAATGTTATCCTTGATCAGGCTTTTTTTTCAAACTTATTGTTTACACAAATTATTTTTCATTCATCGTAGTATGTCTTGCTGTGAGTAAATAGGTGCTGCGTTGTGTTTATAAGGTTTATTATCGTTTTATTAGGGGATTTACAATCATTAATAAAAGGAGCAATTGGCTTAGGTTTATAGGTATGCAAAAACCTCAAACCATCAAAGAAGACCAGGAATTATGTTAGAATAGAAGAATAGAATAGAATATAACTTTATTGTCATTGTTACAACATGGGATATATTGTGACAATGAAATTGGACGTGTCACTCCAGTTCCACATTTTACAGTGAGGATAAGGAAAACAAAGAGATAAAGGAACAAAGAAGATGTTTCAACTGTCTTTGTTGTATAGGCTTTGTTTTCTTCCGGAGGGGGGGTGTATGAGGGGGTGAGGGACAGACAGAGATGGGCGGATCCAACTAGATGTTTGATCTTACTGTACACACGGTCCAGTGTTTTTTCCCTAATTGCTCAGTCCACGTGTTGAATGGATTTGGGAAGTACACTCCTTAAACATGCCCGATAAAAGTCACCGGCGACGATAAAAGCTCCGTCGGGGTGTGCGGGGTTATAGCAGCAGCACCGATATTTGATACTGTAATTTACCAAATCACCAGTATGAGCATTACATTTAGTTATGTTTAAGACTTATATTTGTGATTTTGTCTGTTTACTCGCCAATAAGATATCTTGAAATAGTACATCATCACCACAACATTTCTGTCTCTCACCATGCTAAGTTAAGGTAAAGCAGTACCAGTGTTCATTTTACCTCTGAAAAGTGATAAGTTCCTGGGACTGGCATGCTCAAAAATCTATGGGTCCCAACAGAGATCTATGGGTCCCCAAAATTTAGTGTTATCGAGGTTGAAATTGTAAATCGGTGACAAATATATAATAAAAATCTATATATTCATTCAGTTTTAATCATCAAATTATTAATTCATTTCCTGCATCAAATTACTGTTGGTAATAAACCGATTAAAGGGATAACCACAAACTTGTCTTTTTTTCATTTTCTCCTTTTATACTTCCTTTTTTTCTTAACTTCTTTATACAACATCATCATTCGTAATATAATGCATCAAAGCTAATACTGTTTTTTGGGGGTCATACTTAACCTTCACTCGACGACAAGCACCACAACAATGACGTCATCTCGAAGCAACGAGATCTCGTTGGCCGAGATCGGCGCGCAGACGAAATCTCGAACCGCGAGACCAAAACAACAATGGCAGATCTGCCTGACGAAAAGTTTGGAGTGCGATAAATCTTTGTTAAAAAAAAGTTATATATATATATATATATATATATACCACAGCCATATCCCCCTGGTGGGAGGTGGCTAGAGTCATTTCTGACTCTTTTTGGGAAATTGATTCAGAGGAGGGGATTCCCAGCCCCCTCGCTCAACCCAACTGAAGTGATGGGAGTCATCAGGTGACCAAACCCCCCAATTCCAACCCCTAATGCTGAACACCAAGCAGGGAGGCAACCGGTACCAATGTTTTAGTCTTAGGTATGACTCTGCCGAGGCTTGAACCACAATTCGAGACTATGCGTCCCCAGCAAAAATCATGCGTCTAGGACGCAGGGACGCAAGCAAACCAGAACGCTGCACTAGTTAATACGATCTGGGGAGCAAAATTAGATTTTAGAAATGTATTTCTATGTTTGTTCACCTGGACTTGGAGGCTATCCAAAACTGGAATTCACCTTACACAACCCTCATCTTAACCAAAAGATCTCTAGCAAACCAAAAGACCCTTAGTTAGAATAAGTTACAAATAAAAACATTACGCAACCTTGTTTTTGTCTTCACGTGACGAGAGCCAAGCGTCACCATTGATCTTTCAGCGCTGACGAAGCGGCAGGCATTGCTAAACTGAGCGGTAAACCTATAAACAAACTTCACTTAAACTCACTTATGCTAGATCATAGATTGAAAACCCCTGAGGTGTTTTCAACATGTCTCCTTCCTTCTTCGCTGTAAGGTTCGCTGACTGACAGATGCAAATGAAAGAGCGTTAAGAAAAACACCTTGAGAATGTGCGAGCGTGGGTTTGAAAATCCATTAGAAGAGACACAATAGACTTGCTGATCATTGCCCATAGGCAGTGTTCCCTCTAAACTGCGCGAGTGCGCAATTGCGCACTGCTCGCACATTCTCAGCGCACAAGAAAATCTAGCCAGCGCACAAAAATCAGGGCTCAAAATTACTAATTAAGAAGCGACTCAAGTCAAAGTTACAGTGCATGAAGGTAAAAATACACGGGTTCCCCTGATGTTGTGTCCTAAATGCGGTATTTTGAAGTCGAGTCGAAGGAGAACGAAGTTGAGTAAAGTTAGTAGAGTTTGTCAGGGAACCGCCTTCTTCGGCTGGGCTCACTAAAAGGAACCGGCTCTTTCGGGTCCTAAACGGCTCTTCGGGTTGTTTTTGCTTCTTTCATCCCAACATGACCAAATATGATGTAAAATTATGCACAAAATGACTTAAAGGAAGGGGGGAATAGAACAAAAAAGAAAAAAATACCAAAATGAAAAAGGAGTGAAAAGCTGAGAGAAAAAGAAACAAAAGGAAGAGAAAAAAGACGGAAAAATTTAGAAAATAAGACAGAAAAAAAGAAGAGAAAGAAATGTAAGAAAAAAATAAATAGAGAACAAAAAAAAGTAACAGCTCGGAAAAAATAAACACAATGAGATTTTTTTTAAAGAAATTTAAAAAAAAGGAGAAAAAAAAACCGACGTAAAAAAGAAGAAAAAGTTTGTGTTGCATTCAAATCATTTCCAATTATATCAAGTGAATCTTGTTGCCAACATTGTACCTTCACTAAAAAATGTGATTAAGTACAGTTCTATCTTACAACCGATAAAATAAACCCCAAAAATGTTAATATTACGCGACAAAATATATCAGGAAATAAAAAGAAATGGATATCTTATGAAAGAATTGTAGGAACAAACGACGTAGGCCGTACAAGCTTTGCAACAATACATTAGTCAATTCATTCAAAAGTGAAACATTTTTTTGGATTGCCGAAAACTCAGAAAAATGTAACTTGATGTCAAGTTTTGGACATGTTTGATAATTAATTATCTTGCCACACTTGGGATTGCCGTTGCTCACTGTTGTTTCAAGCGCTGCTCACCGACTTTGTGTGAACGCTCAGACCCGTGGAAAATTACAGGGAACATTGCCCATAGACGGGGAAAAAAAGAAAGTAATCTTTGCCCCGGCCGGGGTTAGCTTTGATGATCGTCGGCTATGAAAACACTGTCTGCTGTGTGTGCACAGAGTCTGGTGATATACTTGGGATTCCGGACACACTTTGGTTATTTACCCAGCATGGATGGAGATTGACAGATAATGAAAGGCAAAGCGGGAGGATAAGCGATAGGGAGTTATTGGTTGTATGAAGGCTGCGTGTTCTTGGAGATCAGGTATAGGAATATAGATATCTGGCACTTATTTAACTACTGTTTACAGTCAAAGTGTCACACCAAAACAACTTGTTTTGGCTGTAAATCGCTAAGGAATGCTTTATATACGTTATCACGACAACCCTGTATGTAACATCCCACATGCCGACATTTCTTGTGTAAATACCATGTAAATTATAACTATAGCCTTATCCCCCTTGTCTTATAACATTATCTTCTCTGTTCCTTTATCTTCTTGCTCATACCTCACTTGAATGTGTAAAACTGGAGTGTCATGCCCAATTTCGTTGTCACAATATGTTAGCCCATTTGTAACAATGACAATAAAGGTATATTCTATTCTATTCTATTCTATTCTATATAAAAGACCAATGCTCCCTGTAATTTTCCACGGGCGTTCACACAAAGTCGGTGAGCAACGCTTGAAACAACAGTGAGCAACCATAATCCCAAGTGTGGCAAGATAATTGATTAAAAACATGTCCAAAACTTGACATTTTTCTGAGTTTCCGGCAATGCAAAATTATCTTTCGCTTTTGAATGAATTGACTCATGTACTATTGCAAAGGTTGTACGGCCTACAAATGTCAACTTATAGAGAAAAAGGCAAATGTATTCAACATTTTATTATGTGCAAACAAATAAAACAATCTAAAGTAGATATTGCAAAAATATTGCCCCCCTTTGAGGTAATACTTGGTATTACTTTTACAACCTCCTTTTGATGCAATCACAGTCTTTGCACATAATGGAAAATAAGTAATTGCCCATTCTTCCTTACAAAACAGCGCAAGTTCCTTAAGGTTTGACGATGAACGTTTGTGCAAAGCATTTTTCGGGTTTTTCCAAAAATAATCTAAAGAATTGAGGTCTGGACTTCTAACACGTTTATATTAATAATAATAATAATAATTATAATAATAATAATTTCCTTTGTATTGTCATTCTTTGTAACAATGTACACAGAACGAAATGTCGATACACCTGACCCGTTGTAGCGAGCCGATGCAGCCGCAGCCAACAGAGGGCGCCGCCATTTTACCAATGTTATAAGTCTTAGGTATGACTCGGCCGAGGCGCGAACCAGCGACCTCCCAGTCTCAAAGCGGGCGCCCTACCATCTAGGCTACTGAGCTGGTTATATTGTTTGTCATTGTAGATTTTGCTTTATGTTTAGCGTCATTGTCTGGTTGGAAGGTCAACCTGCACCCTATTCTGAGGTCTCTTGGAGACTTCAACATGTTCCCTGCCAGAAACACCCTTTATTTGGATCCATCCAACTTTCCATCAACTCTAATGATCTCCCCAGTTCCTGCTGGGGAAAAGCGACACCAGAACATGATGCTGCCGCCACCATGTTTGACAGTGGGTGTGATGTTTTCAGGGTAATGTGCAGTGTTACTTATGCCAAACTTTGCATTCAGCTGGTACTGTAGCTTATTAAAAATCTCACTTACTCGCTCGAGTGCCCTCACGAGAACCACTGCCTTAACAACCTTTTTTTTTCCCTGATGTCAGTTCTGAATTTTGTATTCATCTTGCAATAAAAACACAACTCTTAACTTGTCAAACTTGTAACTTGAGGCAACTGCACGTCAGCGAACGACTGACTCTATCGTATTTTTGGACGCCGGGAGGATGCAAGAGAAATCTCTACAAAGCGCATAGCCAAACATGCACTCCGATTGACTTTTCCGTGAGACGACAGTTGTGCAACGCTCATAAAACATCTTTTCCGAAACAAGTATGCAGTTTTACTACAAAAGTCAAGAAATCACACAGCCTTTTACAGCACGACCGGGAGGCTCGCGCCGATATAAACACAACAGTACCCAAGTACCATAAATTCCGGACTATAAGCCGCTATTTTTTCCCAAATGTTCAGCCCTGCGGCTTATCCAGTGAAGCTGCTAATTTATGTAATTTTTCTAATGGCCGCTTACGATGAGGAAGACTTCAAATCCTTAGATTAGGCAAAAACTGTCTAGAGAGGAAGATGAGGACGGTATACCGTGAATTTAACAATTACAGTATGCTTTTTTTACCAGATACGTTTGATACGTTGCGTGCGTGTTCATAGTAGCGTGTTGGTACATGTCAAAGGCACGGTTTGGGATGAAAGTTATATTATTATTACTGTATTAAAGCTTTGAAAATTATCTCGGTGTACCGTCTTTCTTTGTAAATATGTGTAACCATGTATTATATGTATTTGCAACTGTATATTTTTGTAATGTATTTATTTGTATTTATTTGAGACACTTATGCTGATTTTCACGAGCGAATAAGAAAGAAGGGGCGGAGCAAACGCGGGCTGATGGGAACTGGGGACGGGTAAAGGTAAGTTTAGGAGACAATAGTGGATATATATTTTTCCCACCCTTACCCTAGGAAATATACACTTTTTTTCCCTTGGATTACTTTCAACGGGTACCCCGACTCTGCAGGTCTGCATCAAATGATAAGTAGCTTGCTCTGATCACTCCACTTATCGGCCCGGTATTGCAGTGCCACCGGGAATGATGCAATAGCATTGATAGTTTCTTGGCCATTTGGCTAGGACCTTGACTCAGTTCCTTGACTGGAAGCAAGTGTTTCGTCCTTTTGGCTAAGAAATGTATCTTGAATTGACTGATAATAGATAATGAACGATAGATAAAGAATATATATATCAATAAATTTATACAAAATCCCCCCGTCAACAGAATAGTTCATTCAAATAACATCCATTATTTAATGTGGGCGTATGCGGCTAGTATACCGGTGCGGCTTGTGTATGTACTAAGTCAGTTTTGGGTGCGGCTTATAATCAGGTGCGCCTTATAGTCCGGAATTTACGGTACTAAATCGACAATCAGGTTTGAAAGCAGCAGGAAGGGGTGAGATGAAACACCCCCCACGCAAAACGACCGGCAACTCAACTCTGATAACAAAAATGCAAAAAAATGGAGGATTAACTCACCATCTTCCTTGCATTCTTCCGGTGGCTTTGCCTTCTTGGCCAGCCGAGGATCTAGCCATGACGTGGTTTTGGTATTGTGACTGCACGGAGAGAGGGAGAATACCAAACCAAGTGAGAGAAGATTAATGTAAGACTTAGGACCTAAATCTGAGTAAGCAGGGCTGATTAGCAAACATTAAGGTGCATCAATTATTCAATAGAGAAGTCGGACAGTGCTGCACATTTTAGACAACAAATCACAGAGAAAGTAAATTCCGCCCTGGTAAAATATCGAACGAGATAATTGAGCAGAATACATTTGGCAAAATTACTCAGCACTCAAGAAGAACCGAAAGCACTATAAAGTATGTGTAACAAGTGTAATAATACCTTTTGTTTTATTGAAATTCCTGCTGAAATATGTTGTATAGTTTTTGTGGAAGTGTCCTGCAATGATGAGTCCAACAGTGCCACCTGCTGGTATGGGGTAAGGTTTGGTTTGGCTTTTGACATGTGACCGGAAGGCGGGGTTTGTTGGCACTCTAACAGCGATTTAAACATTAAAACTGTATTCATGCCTATGCTCACTTTGCACAATGTTGACTATTTTTGCACTAACGCATATTGCACTAATCCGATCCCAAAACTGTACGTAACATCCTACATGCCCACATTTCTTGTGTAAATATTGTGTAAATTATAACCTTTATCTTCTTTGATCCTTTATATTGTGTAAATTATAACCTTATCCTCTTTGTTTTCTTTTATCCTCACTGTTAAATGTGAACCTGGAGTGCCACGCCCAATTACGTTGTCACAATATGTTCAACCCATTTTGTATCAATGACAATAAAAGGTACAGTAATCCCTCGGTTATCGCGATTAATGGGGACCAAAACCACCCACGAAAAGTGAAAATCCGTAAAGTAGCGACGCCCCTTCCAAAATGCTAAAAAAAAAATAAAAATAAAAATTTTGGGACCTGCGAAGCTCTGAACCGGCGAACGTGGAACCACGAAGTAGCGAAGCCCCTTCAAAAATACTTAAAAAAAATTAAAAATATATATTTAAATTATTATTATTTTTTTTAATTATTTTATTTTATAATTATCATTTTTTAGACCAGCGAAGCTCTGAACCCGCAAACGTGGAACCACGAAAATTATAATAATAAAATGATTAAAAAAATGATAATAAAATAATTAAAACCATTTTTTTTAATTTTTAATTTTTTAATTATTTTACTTAATTATTTATTTTTTTTAGACCTCAAAGCTCTGAACCCGCGAACGTGGAACCACGAAAATAATAATAATAAAATGAAAAAAAAATGTTTTTTAATAATAATAATAATAAAATAATTAAAAAAAAAGTTTTTTAATATATATTTTTTTTATTATTTTATTTAATTATTATTATTTTTTGGACCTGCGTAGCTCTGAACCCGCGAATATGGAACCACAAAGTAGCGACGCCCCTTCAAAAATACTTAAATTTTTTTTAAAAATATATATATAATTTTTTTTTTTTTTTTTATTATTTTGTTTTATAATTATCATTTTTTAGACCTGCGAAGCTCTGAACCTGCGAACGTGGAACCACGAAAATTCTAATAATAAAATAATAATAATAAAAAAATTAAAAAATGTTTTTTTAATAATAATAATAAAATAATCACATTTTTTATTTTAATTTTTTAATTTTTTTTATTTAATTATTATTATTTTTTAGACCTGCGAAGCTCTGAACCCGCGAACGTGGAACCACGAAGTAGCGACGCCCCTTCACAAAAATGCTTAAAAAATTAAAAAAAATAAAATACATATATATATATATATATATATATATATATATATATATATATATATATATATACATACATACATATTTAAATTCTTTTTTTTTTAATTATTTTATTTTATAATTAGCATTTTTTAGACCTGCGAAGCTCTGAACCCGCGAACGTGGAACCACGAAGTAGCGACGCCCCTTTAAAAATGCTTAAAAAAAATAAAATACATATATATATATATATATATATATATATATATATAAATTCTTTTTTTTAAAATTATTTTATTTTATAATTAGCATTTTTTAGACCTGCGAAGCTCTGAACCCGCGAACGTGGAACCACGGAAATAATAATAATAAAATAATAATTAAACAAAAATAAAAAAATAAAAAAATGTTTTTTTTAATAATAATAATAAAATAATAAATTTTTTATTTTTATTTTTTAAAAATTATTTTATCTTATTATTATTATTTTTTAGATCAGCGAAGCTCTGAACCCGCAAACGTGGAACCCCGAAAATAATAATAATAAAATTAAAAAAAAAAAAAAAAAAAATTAAATATTTTTTAATAATAATAATAAAATAGTTAAAAAAAAATATATATATATTTTTTTTTTAAATTATTTTATTTTAATATTATTATTTTTTAGACCTGCGAAGCTCTGAACCCGCAAACATGGAACCACGAAGTAGCGATGCCCCTTCACAAAAATGCGTAAAAAAAATCTTTTTTAAAAAAATCGTATTTTATTTTATTATTTTTTTTTTTTTTAGACCTGCGAAGCTCTGAACCCGCGAACGTGGAACCGCAAAGTAGCGAGGTCCCACCGTATATTCTATTCTATTCTATTCTATTTTAGAGATGCATATCAAACTGGGTCCCCTTTTCGTCAATCAGTCAAAAGAAATAGCTCTCAGCTTGAAAAAGAGACCCCAGCAGCAAACAATCATAGCATCTGTTATATAAGATCATTTTTCTCAATCTAAGAAAAGTTGGTCTCACTTTACGTGTGAAACAACCCGATGAACAAACGAAGAGACAAATATAGAAATAGGGATAAAAGTTGTCGTCTTACTCGATGAAGTAGACCTCCCCCTTTTCGGTGTATGCCATTTCCCAGTTGTCGGGGAGCGGTCCCAGTTCTTCTTCGTCCACATCCGGGACTTTATTCGGGGACTTGTCTGGAGATTTGGCAGCATCCTCCGCCTCGGTGGGAGCATCACTGGTAACTGCCGCTTGGCTGCAGGTTTCCACGGCAACCTCTCCGGACGCGTCCGTGCTCTTGTCCTCGTGCTCACTGGACTCTGCGCCAGAAGCAGTGTTGCGTTACATTTTGGGACCAAAAGCTCCTCACTAAACGTTAAAAACCATCATTACTAGGCAGAAGAAAATAACAGGACACTCCTACAAATAATCAAAATCCCATTTGTGCCAAAATAAGATAACAATGAGTTATTGGCTCGGGCAGCAAGGCGGCGCCTTTCTCCCAAGCTGGTGTGTCGGCTTTTCCCATGGGCGCGTCAGGAAAAAAAACCCCACGTGGGCTCCACAGCTCCTCGATATCTGAATAAACTCAAAACAACACCGAGCGTTTCTCAAAACAATGCCTGACGTCCTTCGTCGGCGCCCTGTTATCAAAATTCCCCAGCCAAAACACTCAGCACTTGGAAGCCCACTGAAAATCTTCATTGCACTCGATAAATGTAACTTTTTTACAGTATTATTTATTTAGTATTATAAGTATTATAAGGTTTACAGTGGTTAGCGCCTGGGCGGCACAGTTCTAAGGTCTTGGGAAACCTCCTGTGAGGGTTCAAATCCAGCGACTGGACTTACTGTGCGGAGTTTGTATGTTCTCCCCGGTGCTTGCGCGGGTTTCCTCCGGGCACTCCGGTTTCCTCCCACATTCCAAAGACATGCATTTCAGGTGGATTGGCCGGTCCAAATTGTCCCTAGGTGTGAATGAGCGAGTTGTCTGTCCCTGTGTGCCCTGCGATTGGCTGGCAACCAGTTCAGGGTGTCCCCTGCCCACTGCCCGATGATTGCTGGGATGGGCTCCAGCCCCCCGCGACCCTACTGAGGATAAGCGGTACGGCTAATGAGATGAGATGAGAAGTATTATAAGGTTTACAGTGGTTAGCGCCTGTGCGGCACAGTTCTAAGGTCTTGGGAAACCTCCTGTGAGGGTTCGAATCCAGCGACTGGACTTACTGTGCGGAGTTTGTATGTTCTCCCCGGTGCTTGCGTGGGTTTCCTCCGGGCACTCCGGTTTCCTCCCACATTCCAAAGACATGCATTTCAGGTGGATTGGCCGGTCCAAATGGTCCCTAGGTGTGAATGGGCGAGTGAGTTGTCTGTCTGTGTGCCCTACAACCAGTTGAGGCTGTCCCCTGCCCACTGCCCGAAGATAGCTGGGATGGGCTCCAGCACCCCCGGGACCCTACTGAGGATAAGCGGTGCAGATAATGGATGGATGGATGGATATATCATGAGCGAGTGAGTTGTCTGTCCCTGTGTGCCCTTCAATTGGCTGGCAACCAGTTCAGGGTGTCCCCTGCCCACTGCCGGATGATTGCTGGGATGGGCTCCAGCACTCCCGCGACCCTACTGAGGATAGGCAATGCAGCTAATGAGATGAGATGAGATCAGTTATTGGCTCTTTTTCTGTTCATTTTTACAAAAACACGGAAATGCCAGTCTAACATTTTTATTCGCAGACTCACACTGCACACTACACTCGGCATGCATGATGAATCAATGCCGGCGAACTGTGAACCCCTGGGAGGGAGCAGGAGGGCGGGAGGAATGGAGAGCGAGCGAGCGAGCGAGCGAGAGGGCTCTCAGGACAGAAAACATGAGAAGCAAAGCCTCACGTCCCAGAGAGGGAAAGAAAGAAAGAGACTTTCAGGGTCATGGAGTGAGTCACAAACACAAGGAAAGGATTTAGAAAGTGACAATACATGCCACCTGCTCCCTCCTTCACGTCACACACACATCACGAAATGACCACTAAAATGAAGAAAAAAAAAAACCATCAGGAAATAACACAGAAAAACAAAAATAGGTAATACTGAAATACTGAAAGAGCAAAATCAAAATGAATTAAAAATATATAAGAACAACAATATAATCTAAAGGGACAGGGTGTATTATTTTACCAATAAATCTCACTTCATGGTGTAGTGCACAGGTGTCAAACAGGCGGCCCGCGGGCCAGATCAGGCCCGCTAAGGGATTGAATCCGGCCCGCGAGACAACACTCAGAGAAGCGCAAGAGAAAAACAAGCTGCAGGTAGAAATATGTCAACTTGATGTTGCCAAAGAAAGGTGCCTCGAACAAAGACACTGTACTTGTATTTATTTATTTATTTATCTCTCTCTCTCTCTCTCTCTCTCTCTCTCCCTCTCTCTCTCTCTCTCTCTCTCTCCCGCTCTCTCTCTTTTCTCCCGCTCTCTGTCTCTTTCACTCTCCGTGTCTCTCTTTTTCTCTTCCTTTGTTGTTCCTTGTCTCTTCCTCTCTCTGTCTTTTTAACTTCTTTTGCTCTAACTTTCTTTTTTCCTTTTCTCTCTTTTCTCTTTCTATCTTCCTACCCTTTGCGCTTTCTTTTCTCTTTTCTCTCCTTCTGTCTTCCTGTTTCTCTTTGGATTTCTTTCTTCCTCTCCCTTTCTTCCCCCCTCTCTCATGACTTTTCTTTGTATCGCTTTTGTTTTTCACGCTCTCTCCCTCTCTCTCTTTCTCTTTCTTTGTCCTGCCCTCTCTCCTTTTCCCTCCCTCTTTCTCTTATTTATTTTTCCCTCTTTTTCTTTCTCTTTAATCTACTAGTCCAGCCACCGACAGAATGTTTGTTCTATCGTGTGGCCCCCGAGTTAAAATGAGTTTGACACCCCTGGTGTAGTGCAACCACAAATGAGTTCTTAAATGAATCGACAGTCGGCACAATTATTATCAATAAGTAGCTGATTGGAGCAATCATACATTATAAGCATCCACCCACTACTCCACTGTACCAGCTCAGGGTCACATAAATGCATTTTTTTCATCTTCATTCATACTTATTTAAGTTATTTAATCATTTTTGTTTTTGGTCAGTTTTAGTGAGTGTTCTCTAAGCTTGTATCAGATACTACAATTAACACAAGGGTGAGATTTTATGCCTGTACGTACATGTCATTGAATAACGTTGGTGCCGCAGTGACATTTAGTGACTAGTAGCATTATGACGTTGAGGGATAGTGATAGGTTGGTCGTTTTGGTTGTAATATTTCTCAGAATTCACTGTGTGAATATAACTTGTTTTTATATTCTAAAATATAAAAACAATCTTTCACACGCACACACACATAAAGTAACGTTTCAATAATCAGTCTAATTGCATCTCTTGTACGTGGGCGGGGTCTCTTCCCCTTGTATCAACATCACATGGAGGACGTGAGTAAAATCTGCTCTTAGGTATGATTAGATTTTAACAATATACATGTATTTTATTTGTGTAAATATGGCCACGAAATAGTCTTAATAATGATTGACTTTTACGAAGATTAGTGTATAAAATATGTGATTATTGTAATTATTATAAATATTGATATCTGACCTATGTAATAAGTATATCCATGAGATTTTGTTATATTAGACATAAGAGGAGAAGATTTGTAAAATGTATGTAATAGGGAAAATAAAGAGGTAGCATCTGCTTCTGACTAACCCTTTTCAAACATGTTATGTGACATTATTTTGTTGTTGACTCGTTGTTTTTGTCCTGTTTTTATTTTAATGTTCGAAATAAAAGTTGTCATTCATTCATTCATTCGTTCATTGAATAACCCTGGTCAGACTTCTCTTCTGTCGGCGTGGAGCAAACAAATGAGCTCATTTAAAGGTGGGGTGCCTCATTTGAACTGTCCCTCAAAAGAAGAAAGTCAAATATTTCCGCTATTTTCTCTATTAAGTAATTCGTGAACTCTACGTGTATTTTTAATGTAACCATTTTATTTAATTATTTCATGTACAGTGTTTTACATCACTTTTGTAGGAACCATGGGCAGCACGGCGGAGCAGTGGTTAGTGCGTGTGCCGCACAGTTCTGAGGTCGTGAGATCGAACCTTCCTGTGTGGAGTTAGCATGTTCTCCCTGTGCTTTCGTGGGATTCCTCCGGGCACTCCGGTTTCCTCCCACATTCTAAAAACATGCATGTCAGGTTAACTGGCCGGTCCAAATTGTCCCTAGGTGGGAATGGGCGAGCGAATTGTCTGTCCCTGTGTGCCCTGCGACTGGCTGGCAACCAGTTGAGAGTGTCCCCTGCCCACTGCCTGAAGATAGCTGGGATGGGCTCCAGCACCCCCGTGGCCCTACTGAGGATAAGCGGTGCAGCTAATGAGATGAGATATATATGGGCAGCACAGTTCTGACATCATGAGATCGAACCTCCTGTGTGGAGTTAGCATGTTCTCGCCGTGCTTGCGTGGGTTTCCTCGGGGCACTCCGGTTTCCTCCCACATTCCAAAAACATGCATGTTAGGTTAATTGGCCGGTCCAAATTGTCCCTAGGTGTGAATGGGCGAATAAGTTGTCTGTCCCCCTGCAATTGGCTGGCAACCAGTTGAGGGTGTCCCCTACCCACTGTCCGAAGATAGCTGGGATGGGCTCCAGCACCCCCGCGACCCTACTGAGGATAAGCGGTGCAGCTAATGAGATGAGATATATATGGTCAGCACGGCGGCGCAGTGGTTAGAGCGTGTGCGGCACAGTTCTGAGGTAAAAAAATTAAACCTCCTGTGTGGAGTTTGCATGTTCTCCCCGTGCTTGCGTGGGTTTCCTCGGGGCACTCCGGTTTACCCCCACATTCCAAAAACATGCATGTTAGGTTAATTGGCCGGTCCAAATTGTCCCTAGGTGTGAATGGGTGAGTGAGTTGTCTGTCTCTCTGTGTGCCCTGCGATTGGCTGGCAACCAGTTGAGGGTGTCCCCTGCCCACTGCCTGAAGACAGCTGGGATAGGCTCCAGCACCCCCGTGACCCTACTGAGGATAAGCGGTGCAGATAATGGATGGATAGATGGATATATATATCATGTTTTTACCTGAGGTATCGGGGGTTCTAAACACATTGGCTAGTTACCATAGGTTACTATCCAATTCCACCTTACTATCCCCATTTAAGAACTGATTAATATCATATCCCGGGGTCTACTGTATTATCTATGTGTATGCATCTTAAACAATCCAAAACTAATCAAACGTCGCTGTCATGGGACTGAATTTAAGGCTTTCATTGTCACTGTCAACCGATGCAGTTTTTTGCTCGCCTCCTGCAGGAGCAAAGCGTGAGGGAAAAAAACAAAATCCAGGGCGCAGAGATCACTGGAGGTTGTTTCTGTCAAAGGCCAGATGCAGACACAAAAATAGCTCAACACATGCTGCGGCTAAACGCAATGACACTCTGCAAAGACCGTACTGAGCAAGGATGGGAGGACGAGAGGTCAAGAGAAAGCGTGGAAGACGAGATGGATGTGGATGTGAATCAAGAGGGAAGGTCTTTGGGAGCACAAATGACACTCGGAACAGTGGTAATAGAAAAGCCGTTGAGGTGCCTTTGAGGCTCATGTTTAGAAGTCTATAGACAATGTTCCCTGTAATTTTCCAGGGGTCTGAGCGTTCACAGAAAGTCGGTGAACAACGCTTGAAACAACAGTGAGCAACAGCAAACCCAAGTGTGGCCACTAAGTCATTATCAAACATGTCCAAAACTTGAAATCAAGATACATTTTGCTGAGTTTCCGGCAATGCAAAAAAATTCTTCACTTTTGAATGAATTGACGAATGTACGATTGCAAAGGTTGTACGGCCTACAAACGTCATTTGTTTTTACAACAATTTTTTCACAAAATTTCCATTTTTTTTTCCTGGTATCTTTTGTCGCATAATCCTAACATTTTTGGGGGCTTATTGAGTCGGTTGCACGATACACAACTGTATTTAATCACATTTTTTAGTGGAAGTACAATGTTGGCAACAAGATTGACTTCGTATAATTGGAAATGATTTGAATGCAACGCAAACTTTTTTTTCCTAATTTTTAAAATTCCTTTAAAAAAATTTCATCGTGTTTACTTTTTCCTAGCTATTACTTTTTACTTTTTGTTCTCTATTTACGTTTTTTCCTTTGTTTCCTTCTTTTTTTCTGGCTTTTTTTCTGAATTTTTCCTTCTTTTTTTTTTCCAGCTTTTCACTATTTTTTTCATTTTGGTATTTTTTTCTTTTTTGTTCTATTCCCCCTTTCCTTTAAGTCATTTTGTGCATCATTTTACATAACATTTGGTTATATAGGGATGAAAGAAGCAAAAAGAACCTGAAGAGCCGTTTAGGACCCGAAAGAGCCGGTTCTTTTTAGTGAGCCGAGCCGAAGAAGCCGGTTCTCAGAAAAAATCTACTGACTTTACTCAACTTCGTTCTACTTCGTCATTGACTTCAAAATACCGCATTTAAAACACAACGTGAGGGGAAACCTTGTATTTTTACCTTCATGCACCGTCGCTTCTTAATTAGCAATTTCGAGCCCTGATTTTTGTGAGCTGGCTAGATTTTCTTGTGCGCGGAAAAGCTCTGGGTAGTGCGCAATTACGCACACACGCAGCTTAGAGGGAACATTGCGCTGGCTAGATTTTCTTGTGCGCTGAGAATGTTGTTTATAGACCTTGCACAGTTGCATCAACCCCGAGCTGTGCACGTTAATGTAGAAAACGAGCTGTCCGGGTACGGTCTGAGGGAAAGATTTACGGCTGAGTGGCAGACACAAGATGGACTAAAGAGGGATAGCAAATTTCTTATTTATCCCACCAGGGCGTGATAAAAGCAAGGTGCAGATGCTCGCTAATATGAGCAAAACATCGTGTTTCCAGAAACTCAGAGACATGGTCAATCACCTGGACAAAGCATCAGGGTTGGGTAGGGTTACTTTAACTGGATTACTTTCAATTACTTTTGGATTACTCCAATACCAAATATGCTAATAAAAGACAAAATTAACTAAATAGGAATAAAATGACAAAATTTTGTGCAGGCTTGGGGAGTAACGGAATACATGGAACGGCAAAAATGATGTTGGCAAGCTGTTTGGATTTATTTTCAATTTTTTTCTGTCGCATTTTATGTTAGTTTTGCCAGAGATCAAAGAGATCAAAGCCAGGAGAGAAAGCTTACCACGTGTTGTGAGTCATCATTTTATTCCTATTTAGTTTCTTTTGTCTTTTATTAGCATATTTGGTATTGGAGTCATCCAAAAGTAATTGAAAGTAATCCAGTTAAAGTAACCCTACCCAACCCTTCGTATATCATTTTAAGAATATTTTCTACAAATTTTGAGATCCGATTTAAAATTATTAAATTATTATCAATTATCTTTCGCTTATTTTTGCACCATAAATCCCATTGGATTATAAAGCGCACCCCCCAAAAATGGTCTTCTCTGATATATTGGGGCATTGTGATTGCTGTTTATGTTCCACCGGATGCTAACGTTAGCATAGCGCTACATCTCCTGCCCTGTAGTGAGGGGGCCTCTCCTTGTGAGAGGTAAGAGAATTCTCCTACCATGGTCCGCTGTGTGTCGTAAGAGGCGACTAAAGTGGAGGGAACGAGGGGACTGGGGATCCTCTCCTCTCTATCTCTACTCCCTAAGAGACAGCAAGGCAAAGAAAGGGGGGCGGGAGACCGAAAGGTCTCGCAAACCCTAGTCATAGGGTCATTAAATGTGAGAGGATGTCGAAGTAAAGCGACTGAGTGGAAGAAAGAGGTGATCGGAAGGAAAGGAAACCTTGGATGAACAGAGGGGGACAAATGTCAAACAATCAGACTTTGGTAGCACTGGGACTAGCCTTCGACAAAAATATATGGTGTAGTTTGGGAGTCTGCAGCGGTGCCCTAGTGTCGCCGTGATTTGTACATGAAAAACAAATTAACTCGTTAAATGCCATCACGAATGAATACGATTGCAAAATCATTTAGCCCCATAGTGGCAAGATGTAAAAATATTCAGTCTGGCGATTCAGAGTCAGTAAAACCTCTGGAAATGGTTTCCGATAAATCACCAAGAGATGGCAGGAGTGGTTTTGATCAGATTATTGTTCACACATTGAGGGAGCCACTTCCTATAACCAGCAAATGAGTGTGTTTATATCGCAGGTAAGCGTAGTGAAGCAGTGTGGTTAGAGTGACGAAGCATGGAAAGTACCGGCAATTAACCCTTCATCAGAGCCCTTTCCTTTCAAAAAAAGATGACAAAGTCCCATCGTCATCGTCTGGCCAGAGAAGGAAGACGTTACCTTAACGACTGCAAGAACACAATGGCCTTAAGGGAACGCAATCGCCATGGAGACCGACAACGTGTGATTATTTCACCGGCAACATTAAGCGCTGAAAGGTTCTTACAAAGTTCATGCATCAGTGCATGGAAAGTGACCTTGTGATTATGGAAAGCAATATTTGTAAGGTTGGAGGTTGCAAGAAAAAGCAGAAAAGTGAAAGTTTTTTTTAGAAATTTCAAATAAAAAACTGTGTATCTTATTAATGTTCAGTGTGCTGTGGCTCAGGAGGTAGAGCGCTCGTCTTGGGATCAAGAGATAGCAGTTCGAATCCCGGCTCCTCCGTGTTACATGTCGAAGTGTCCTCGGGTAAGACACTGAACCCCTAATACCCCCAATTCAAAATAAGCAGGTTAGCGCCTTACATGGCTGCACGGCCGCTATCGGGAAATGTGAAGCAAACTGTAAAGCGCTTTGGGAAGTCTTGACTTGAAAAGCGCTATATGAATGCAGATCACTTCATTACATTCAACTGTTGTTTACAAAACAATGGTAAATGCTAGAAACATACATTTTCTAGAAAAGATGGGGGGTTTGTCCTAAGTCTATATAAATACAGTGCTACATTTTGCGCTCAAAATTGGAAAAATTTGGCTAGCCCAAATTGAAAAAATGTCTGGCATTTAATGAGTTAAATGAAACGATGACTTACTTTCAACACAGTATAAAATTGAAACAAATCTGTCGGTTTTGGTTTACCGTGTTGATAACCAACCAGTTTGAATACTACGAGTTGCAGGTTTCAATTTATTTATTCTCTCTTTTGATTTCTGGATGTTAATTATTTATGCTCCATACGGCCCTTTGCGAACTGCTTCTTCACTCCTTTCATATATCAAAAACCAAACGTGTTTTCGATGGATAAAACAAAGTACATCAATGAATGGGGCTTCAATTTAGTATTCTTTCACTTATACACAAATATTTTGGGTTAAGATGTATGGCAGCACGGCAGCGCAGTGGTTAACGCGTGTGCGGCACAGTTCTGAGGTCATGAGATCAAACTTTCCTGTGTGGAGTTTGCATGTTCTCCCAGTGCTTGCGTGGGTTTCCTCCAGGCACTCCAGTTCCCTCACACATTCCAAAAACATGCATGTCAGGTTAATTGGTTAATTTTTGGAATGTGGAGGAAACCGGAGTGCCCGGAGGAAACCCACGCAAGCACAGGGTGAACATGCAAACTCCATACAGGAGGTCCGATCTCATGACCTCAGAACTGTGCCACGGATGCGCTAACCACTCAGCAGCCGTGTCAAAGTATATATATATATATATATATATATATATATACATACAGTGTTCTCGTTTGTTAATTTTTGCTAGGGACGCATAGTGTCAAATCAACATGCGTCCCCCGGACGCAACTTTTTTGACACAAAATTGTCATTATTAACAGATTACTTTTTAAACAAAGATTTACTGCACTCCAAACTTTTCGTCAGGCAGATCCCCCATTGTTGTTTTGGTCTCGCGGTTCGAGTTTTTGTCTGCACGCCGATCTCGGCCAACGAGATCTCGTTGCTTCGAGACTACGCCATTGTTGTGGTGTTTTTTTTGTCGAGGGAAGGTGAAAATCAACACAAAAATGGTAATTTCCTAAGTCTCAGTAATAAGTCGAAACATAATGCAGAAAGTGATAACAACGGCAATAATTCCGGCACGAAAAAAACGGCGGAGAAATTCTTCGAAAGATCGCGGAGGCAAGGTAAACACGTGTGTAGAAGCGAACGATTCGACGAAAGAAAATAAACAAAAGGACTTTTCTGCCAAAATGGACTAAAATATATTCCTGGTTACGCTATGAGGAGGATGATAATGGATTGGACCTTGAGAAGGCATTACAACTGTGGCGGGACAGCAAATCACAAAGAATATATGAACGGAAAAATCTGAAGTGATAACTGCTTTGTATTACCAACTAACTGTGATGATTATAAAACTGAATGAAAATATAGATTCATATAATTATTTCAGCAATATTATTTTGTATAATGTACAATATTGTTGTGAACTGAAAAATCTAGAAGTGAAAACTGATTTGTATTACCAATAAACTGTGATGATTAAAACTGAATGAATATATAGATTTATATTATATATTTGTCGCCGATTTACAATTTCAACCTCGATAACACTAAAATTTGGAGACCCGTAGATCTCTGTTGGGACCCATCGAATTTTGAGCATGCGAGTCCCTGGGACCCATCACTTTTCACAGGTAATATGAACAAATATATATATATATATATATATGACAGTACAGCACTTGTATCTGTTCAACAAAGGTTTGAGCGTGTAAATTGGGTTTGTTTGAGAGTAATAAATAAATAAATAAATAAAGATTACTACTTTGCGGGTTTCGACTATCACGGGACGTTTTGGGAATTCAACCACCGGGATTACTATATACAGTATAATTAGCTTTTGAGCGCAATTATGTGAAGCAATCCTTAGCCTTGAAAATGTGAGTTTAAGTGTGCTATCCCGTGTTTATTGTAAGCGAATGCGCTAAAACAAGAAAAAACTTTTCTAAAACACATTCATCTCATTACTTTTGCAGTTTTTTTTTCACCAAGACCTTTTCAATAAAGGGTCCCCCCCCAAGGTTATCCGGACCTGGTACTCGTATTTACCTGGCGTGATGGCCATTCCGTTGCCGTTGACGACGGGGCTCTCCTCTTCCTCCTCCTCGGGCGGCTCCAGGCTGGCACGCTGCTCCATGTTGCTAACCGACTGGTTCCGCTTCCTCTTGCCCTGGGCGCTAGGCCGGGCTCCGGGCAGCAGGACTTCACTTACATTAAGAGGAGGGGCTGCTGGGGACGGTTCTGCTGGGGGCTTGGGTGTGCCGTAGAAGTTGTCTAGGATGGACCACAAAGAGAAACAAAAAAAAAAATCACTTTGTTGTTTCATTAGCACCGGTTCTGTGGAATGCTCTTCCCCCTGAGATCTGATCTGCAACCTCAGTGGAAATGTTTAAATCTAGGCTTAAAACACACTTCTACTCTATAGCATATGAATAACCTATGTTTTTTGTTGACAATACAGTGGAACCTGGGTTCTCGTGCATAATCCGTTCCAGAACCCTGTTCGAAAACCGATTAGTTCGATCACCGAAATCATTTTTCCCATTAAATATAATGTAAATCGTTTTAATCCGTTCCAACATCCTGAATGTTTACCACGAACCTAAACATGAAGCTAACCCAGGCTAATCGTATGTTCGCGTTAGCGTAATCTTTCGTACGGAAGATTACGCTAACATGAACGTGTAAAAATAAAAAAATCAGGTTGTTTACAAGTCATTTAGCACCCGGGTCTCCACAACAAGTGGTGAGCGGTTCATTGGAAAGGGGGCTCGGTTCCAACACCCTCAATGTTGGGCTCCGTTCCAACACCCTGAATGTTTAACGTAAACTTAGCAACATCCATTGCAGCCTGGTCATCCTGAAAGGGGGATTACCACATGTGCGGCCCCTTCTCAAGGTTTCTTCATTTTCCTCATGTTGAGGTTTTTGAGTTTTTCCTTGCCCTCTTGTTGGTTTCAGATCAGGGGATGGTGTAATAATAGTCTATGATAATAGTCTGTGCAATAACCTGTGCAGCCCTTTGAGACTCTTTGTGATTAAGGGCTATACAAATAAAAATGACTCGACTTGAATTATTGATTTTGATAGCAATCAAATAAAGCACTTTTTGATAAAAGTCATGTTAAAAGAAGAACTTCTAGTCTCATAATTTGTTTTGTAAGGATACTATTTTTTTCAGGCTGTAAAGCACGTCCAAATACCCCAAATTGGCCGGAAATTTGAACCTGAACCATGGGCATATCCAGTCCGTTTTGGGGGGGTGCTCAAACATTTTTCATCATCCATCCATCCATTATCTGCACAGCTTATCCTCAGTAGGGTTGCGGGGGTGCTGGAGCCCATCCCAGCCATCTTTGGGCAGTGGGCAGGGAACTCCCTGAACTGGTTGCCAGCCAGTCACAGGGCACATAGGGACAGATATTTCGGAAATTGAAACCCAGTTTGTATTTTAAATTAGTTGATGTTTTTGTTTTCTTCGGTCATACTTTGATTAAAAGTTTTGCCGACTTAGAGCGAGAGCGATGCATTTTTTAGGCGGCATGACGAAGGTATGGGACACAAACTCTTCTCAGTGAGAACGCAGAGCAGGTGGAAGGTCACAATACAGTCTGAAAGACACTATCATATGTGGATGTGGCAGGGTCCACAACACATCACAAACTTCAGAAGCAACAACCTGGCAACTGTTGGGGCTGAGGTTTCACTAGCTGCGGATCAGTTCTTTGCTCGCTTTGAAGCTGGAAGGCCACAAACAGTCACATCACACCCACCTACAACCTGCAATAACACAGCGTGTGCTGAAAACTGTTAACCCCAGGAAGGCAGCTGGCCCGGATGGAGTACCAGGCAGGGTACTCAGGGACTGTGCCGATCCGATGGCTGGGGTCTTCACCACCATCTTCAACCAGTCCCTGTCACAGGCTACCGTCCCACCCTGCTTCAAAATCTCCATCATCATTCCCATTCCCAAGAAGTCAGCAGTGGAAAGCCTCAACGACTACAGGCCTGTCGCACTTACGCCTGTGGTCATAGGCTGCTTTGAGAGGTTGGTGTCCCAGCACATCAAGGACTCCCTGCCACCCACACTGGACCCCCACTAACTAGTTTGCCTACAGGGTAAACCGCTCCACTGACGACGCCATAAACACAGCACTTCACACTGCGCCGAGACACCTGGACCACCGGGGAGCTACGTCAGAATGCTCTTTCTGGACATCAGCTCAGCCTTCAATACCATTATCCCGGAGATCCTGGTGGTGAAACTGTCTCACCTAGGACTCTCTTCCCCCATCTGCCACTGGATAATGGACTTCCTTTCAAACTGCCCACAGTCTGTGAAACTCTGCAACCACATCCCTCCCAACCTAACACTGAGCACTGGCTCCACCCAAGGATGTGTACTGAGCCCCCTGCTTTTCACCCTCTGCACCTCCGCCTGCTCACCGACCCACCTCACAAACACAATTGTTAAGTACGCCGTCGATACTACCTTGGTCGGCCTCATCTCTGAAGGGGACGAAGCGGCGTACAGG
Organism: Urocampus carinirostris; assembly: GCF_059441175.1. Lineage (NCBI taxonomy): Eukaryota > Metazoa > Chordata > Actinopteri > Syngnathiformes > Syngnathidae > Urocampus > Urocampus carinirostris. Next base: position 4,163,781 of record NC_142355.1, read on the forward strand.
GATGAGGTGGAGTCACTGACAACGTGGTGTTTGAAAAACCACCTCATACTGAACACCACAAAAACAAAATAACTCATACTGGACTTCAGGAGGAAAGTCAGGAACCCAGCACCACTCATTATAAAAAGAGACTGTGTAGAGAGAGTCCACTCTATCAAATTCCTGGGTTTACACATCTTCGATGACCTCTCCTGGTCTGCAAACACCAGAGCGGTGGTAGGGAAGCCCCAGCAGAGACTCCATTTCCTGAGAGTGCTCAGGAAAAATCATCTGAAACAGCAGCTACTGGTGTACTTTTACAAAGCCACAGTGGAGAGCATTCTAACATACTGCATTACAGTGTGGCATGCTGGGTGCACGGCAGCAGACAGGAAAACATCAACACAGCCCAGAGAATTGTTGGTTGCTCTCTACGCAGTCTGGAGGACATTGCCTGCTCTCGCTACCTCAGCAGAGCAGAAAACATCATCAAGGACTTTTCTCACCCAGGCCACCACCTCTTTGACCTGCTGCCTTCCGGCAGACGCTACAGGTCACAAAGAACAAAAACAAACAGACTCAGAGACAGTTTTTCCCCAGAGCCATTACAACCCTTAACACACACCGCACAAAAAACTGAAACTCTTGCAAACACACTACCTCATACAGGTGTAAAATTGTATTCATGCCTATGCTCACTTTGCACAATGTTGCCTTTTTTCGCATATTGCACTAATCCGATCCCAAAACTGTATGTAACATCCTACTTGCCCACATTTCTTGTGTAGATATTGTGTAAATTATAACCTTTATCTTCTTTGTTCCATTATCCTCTTTGTTTTCCTTTATCCCCACTGTTAAATGTGAACCTGGAGTGCCACGTCCAATTTTGTTGTCACATTATGTTCAGTTCATTTTGTAACAATGACAATAAAGGTATATTCTATTCTATTCTATATGAATCGGCATCGGAGATCTCAAGTCAAGGGGTGCTGGCCAATCGGCGTGAATCTTGGCTTCCCGAAACGTTCCTCAGTGGTGTAGGAAGCAGCAGTTTTTTTTTTTTTTTTTTTTAATCTTTTTTTAATTGATTACATCTTTTTTTATCCTGCGTAGGAGTCATCCAGCAATAACTGAAGCAAAAATAAGGGGTCCCTGTCAATGTTCCCTCTAACTTTCAGGGGGTCAGAGCGTTCACACAAAGTCGGTGAGCAACGCTTGAAACAACCGTGAGCAACAGCAATCCCAAGTGTGGCAACTAAGTCATTATCAAACATGTCCAAAACTTGACATTTTGCTGAGTTTCCGGCAATGCAAAATGATTTTTCTCTTTTGAATGAATTGACTCATGTACGATTGCAAAGGTTGTACGGCCTACAAACGTCGTTTGTTCTTACAATTCTTTCACAAGATATCCATTTCTTTTTATTTCCTGATATATTTTGTCGCATAATATTAACATTTTTGGGGGCTTATTTAGTCGGTTGTAAGATACAGAACTGTACACATTTTTTAGTGGAAGTACAATGTTGGCAACAAGATTGACTTGATATAATTGGAAATTATTTGAATCCAACACAAACTTTGTATTCTTTTTTCTGTTTTTTTCTACTTTTTTAAAAAAAATTCCTTTAAAAAAAATTAATTGCGTTTATTTTTTCCGAGCTGTTACTTTTTTCTTTTTGTTCTCTATTTATTTTTTTTCCTTTCCATTTCTTTCTTTTTTTTCTGCCTTTTTTATGAATTTTTCCTTCTTTTTTTCTCTTCCTTTAGTTTCTTTTTTTCTCAGCTTTTCACTACTTTTTAAATTTAGTATTTTCTTCTATTTTGTTCTATTCCCCTCTTCCTTTAAGCCATTTTGTGCATAATTTTACTTAATATTTGGTCATGTTGGGATTAAAAGAAAAAACAACGGGAAGAGCCGTTTAGGACCCGAAAGAGCCGGTTCCTTCTAGTGAGCCGAGCCGAAAAAGCCGGTTCTCGACATACTCTACTAACTTTACTCAACTTCGTTCTACTTCGACTCGACTTCAAAATACCGCATTTAGCACACAACGTCACGTTTTACCTTCATGCACTGTAACTTTGACTTAAGTCGCTTCTTAATTAGTAATTTTGAGCCCTCATTTTTGTGCGCCGAGAATGTGCGAGCAGTGCGCGCAGCTTAGAGGGAACACTGGTCCTTGTTTTTCTTCATGTTTCATCATTTCTTATTCATGCTGTTAAGTCGCCACGGCACAAACAGTGAAATGAGAAAGGACTGCGGACCGACAGCTTCCAAAACACACAGCGATGAACATCAGAAGCCTCCAGCCTTTGTAGCACATCTGCTGCTACCATCCCCATGCGCACACACACAGTGACGACACAGCCTGTGCCGGCACACCTGCTTTGCAGCCCGACTGTCCCTGGGGGCCAAGCAAGCCCGTTTGTTGGGGAGCAGGAACCTGCTGCTGCCTTCAAAAACACGGGAGGGGAAAAAAAAAACGGTTCATTATCTGGTGGAAGATTATCAACTGCACACTGCGTGCAAAATAGAAAATCTGTTATCAAATGGTCTCCTGCTATTTCCTGCTTGAATGCCGCCATATCACAGACTTAGAGTTCAGACTACATCAGACTTGAGCACTTTGGGCCTCGAAGGAAGCATGTCCTCCATGATTTTGGGGGTTTCTCTTCAAGGATTTTATACATTTTACTATAAAGGATTTTATCTCATCTCATTAGCTGCACCGCTTATCCTAAGTAGGGTCGCGGGGGTGCTGGAGCCCATCCCAGCAATCATCGGGCAACGGGCAGGGGACACCCTGAACTGGTTGCCAGCCAATTGCAGGGCACACAGGGACAGACAATTCGCCCAAAACCACCCTTCCACTGATAAAATATTAAAAAAAATCGGGTTTTTTTGGGGTTTGATCCCTTAAATCAAGTTAATTTTTCGGGCTCAGGCTAGGCCAGGCTTTTCTACCCACGGGCTGGGCGGGATTTTTTTTTAGATCTTACAGTTTGTTCAGACCCTTCAGTGGAAAAATACCAAGTGTTGCATCAAGTCACAGATTATAGAGGATAAATTCATTAGTGGGAATTGTTTTCTCATGTGAATTAAGGTTTTTGCTCCACTTCACGTTATTGATACAATCTTTGAGCCTGGGTGGTGGATCTTACATTGTTAGCATTGAGCTAGCAGACTCTTGTATACGTATTTCATACGGTTCTCGCAAACAGTCGATGGCAAATTTGGACAAACTAATAGCGGGTCTGACATGCATAAACTGCTAACCAGGGTTGGGTAGGGTTACTTTAACTGGATTACTTTCAATTACTTTTGGATGACTCCAATACCAAATATGCTAATAAAAGACAAAATAAACTAAATATGAATAAAATGACTACATTTTGTGCAGGCTTGGGGAGTAACGGAAAAAAGCTGTTTGGGTTTATTTTCATTTTGTTTCTGTCGCATTTTATGTTAGTTTTGCTGGAGATCAAAGAGATTGTCAAGAAACGGACCAGGAAGCAAGAAGTCTGAACTCATATGTGTAGACGATCCGTCACTTTAATTAGGAAAGATAAGTTGTCCAACACACAAACGGACCAGAAACAAAACAAAACAGGTTCAAAGGCAATCAAAACTACAAACTTGGCATTACTCAGATTAAACGGGCATGAACAGGGTTTCAACGAGGGTTAAACAATGCTCTGGCAACGGGCAGTCCCAAAAGGAGTTTTTAAGTACTCCAAAAGCAATCAGTCCAATGCGTCTCAGCCGGTGTCAAGGGGCGGGGCCAGCTGGGCGCCATGACAACCGTGCAGGACATGACAGAAATCAAATCCAGGAGAGAAAGCTTACCACGTGTTGGAGTCATCATTTTATTCATATTTAGTTTCTTTGGTCTTTTATTAGCATATTTGGTATTGGAGTAATCCAAAAGTAATTGAAAGTAATCCAATTAAAGTAACCCTACCCAACCCTGCTGCTAACACAAACTAGTTTTTGTTGATCATATTCAATGGTCTTTTGATCTTCTTTTGGGATCACTTTGCCGACGTATTGCAAAAGCAGCAAACACTCTCAGCTCTTTGAAAGCTAGCACGGGGGAAGCGGCAGAGCACCCCAATTGTGTTACACTCGAAGCCAAATTGGATTTTCTGCATTTTTATCAGATTGAAGCAGAGATGATGGGAGGGAAAAGCCACGAGGCCCATGGTTTCTTTGCTGACATTCTTCAACGGTGCATTAAACAACCGTTTTGTTTTCTTCAGCTGCCACTGCAGTTTGTTGTTTGACAAAACCACAATAAACTAAAATCTTTTGAATCAGTGAATGAATACTTCTCTCACTGCTTCTATCAATATGGATTACCGTAAATTCCGGACTATAAGCCGCTACTTTTTTCCCAAACTTTCAACCCTGCGGCTTATTCAGTGATTTATGTAATTTATCTAACGGCCGTCAGCGGCGCTCGAGTACAAAAAGTAAGATTTAGACCGATGGAATATATGCAAGTGAGGCTGCGGGAGCGTGGGACGACGTCTATATGACAAAGTTTCTTTCCGACACTGAGGAAGACGACTTTAATGGCTTCAGTTCTAAGGAGGAAGATGAGGACGGTTTACCGTGATTTTTACAAGTACGGTATGTTTTTTTAACAGACCCGTTTACTGTGTTGCGAGCGTGTTGCTACCATTAACTGCCCTGTCACAGGCACCGTTTGGGATGAAAGATATATTATTATTATTAAAACTTTGAAAACTCTCTGGGTGTACCGTCTTTCTTTGTAAATATGTGTAACCCATGTATAATATGTATTTGCAACTGTATATTTTTGTAATGTATTTATTTGTATTTATTTTAGACGCTTATTCTGATATGTTTTGCACGGGTGAATGAAAAAGGAGGGGCGGAACAAACGCGGGTTGACGGGGATTGGGGACCAGTAAAGGTGAGGAACAGACAGACCTGTTTGCGGACGCGGCGGACAATAGTGGACATATATTTTTCCCACCCTTACCTTTGGAAATATACACTTTTTTCCTTGGATTACTTTCAACGGGACCCGGAGTACCAGTATCATTTTCTGTTCATTTTGACGGCTGTGATTTTTGGACTGTGTACTTTAATGAAGGACATTCAGTTACAATCGCGGGACATAAAGTCGGGATTGGGTTAATTTTGTGTTTGTGTTACATTTTTTAATGTCGGCGCATGCGGCTTATATACAGGTGCGGCTTGTGTAAGTACAAAATCGGTTATCCTCTTAAAATGTGGCGGGTGCGGCTTATAATCAGGTGCGCTCTATAGTCCGGAATTTACGGTAACAATTGTTTGTTAAGGTTTTTATTCAATTGCAAATATTTAACAATAATCATGAATGCAAATACACTAGCATTAGCAGCTAGCAGCTGTGTCAACAATGACAGAGTTGGTGTTAATAGTTAAGGTCTGTGAAACTGGCTTTAGCTGATTAATTATTTTGCACTAACTGCTAGGGCAAAGGTGTCAAAAACAACATGCCAACATCATTTTTGCTGTTCCATGTATTCCGTTACTCCCCAAGCCTGCACAAAGTACTCCACAAGCAATCAGCCTAATGCGTCTCAGCCGGTGTCAAGGGGCGGGGCCAGCTGGGCGCCAAGACAACCGTCTTTTATTAGTATATTTGGTATTGGAGTAATCCAAAAGTAATTGAAAGTAATCCAGTTAAAGTAACCCTACCCAACCCTGCTTACTAATGACCTCTAACTCCAGCGAGTCAACAGTTTTTTGATAAGCAATAAACTATTTGACTATTTGAGTGAAAGACTATTACAGACATTCCAATATTTTTTCTTAGTAATTTATTTTGATATCATTTCTGACTCATTTTTCTTGAAAATGATACGATACACAGTCATCCAAAAAGAGACTACATAATGGGAGCAGAATTAAGCACAGGCCAGGCCTCCTGAGTTAAGGATTTGTTAAAGCACACATGGTCACAAAGCTTTTGGGCAAAAAGAACCGAGGAGCCTCCTCCATCTGTACATGAATCCCTTGCAGCAAAACGAAGCACATGACATAGACACACACATGCTTGCTCTCACGCACACACAAATACACAAACATAAAACATGTCACAATATAAGTACCGTATATTCAAAAGCTGACCATGCGCCTTATAATACAATGCGCCTTATATATGGATCAATATTAAGTCGCAAAGTCTTGCAACTAAGGCAAGCAGCTGCCGACTCGATTCTCCCCCGAAGGCGAAGTCGTCCGCGGTGTATGCTGGGATTTATATACCGGCGTTACATTTCCTAACCAATGTGTCAATCATCATTTGAATCAGTCACTATTGGCTAAAGTTATTCGGAGGTAAAGGAGGCGGATCCTTTTTATCATTTACAGGCTCGCGTAGGCTAAAGGGGCGAAACAAAGCCTGCGATTGGCCGAAAAAGATGAATGTGAATCACACGTTGGGTTGCACTACGGCTTAGAGAAAACATTTTTTACTAGTCTGTATTTGTAAATATTTATTACACTCACGGTTGTAAGAAAACCATGTTTACGTATCATTATTGAACGTGATGGCTGCAAGAGAACTTAGGGGAGCTATGCAGCTTTATATTTTCCCGGTATCTTGTTTTAGAACGATCTTGAGGTTTCTGTGATGAGTCTATTTTTAAACTAAATTCAATTCAAAGTGTTTATTGTCATATGCACGGTAAAGAACCCTGTTTCCCTGCACAATAAAATTCTTACTTTGCTGTCCAGACAGTTGCCAGCAAAAAATAAAATGGAAACTAAGAAATGTTTGGCATTTCTTGAATCCCTAGACTTTAAGCTTCCGAATAATATTTGGTTTTGATTGGTGACATCGTACAGACACTGTTTCCGTACATGTCTGAGACACGTATTTGCTTCTTTGCAAGCTTTCGGAATGTTAAGGGGGTAAGAAGTTGGACTGAACTATCGGACTGTTTTGTCCACGTTCCCATTGTAGCGCCTTATAATCCGGTGCGCCTTATGTATGGAAAATATAGGACCAAAAACTATTTTTGGGGGTTGCGCCCTATAACCCGGTGCGCCTTATAGTGCGGAAAATACGGTAATAAGGATTAAGAAACTTATTTTTGTAATGTTGTAATTTGAATTTGCAAGAATGTACTAATTCAAAAGACGATAAGGCATTATGCACAGATGCTGTTTTTGGACCGCAGCCTAAACTGGAAGGCAATCAACCGAGGTTACAGCAAACCCATTAAACCCAAATTTCATTATGAACAAAACATTGTGGAACAAACTTTGACACAGTGCAAGCCATTTATAATCCATTTCACTCCTCAACAATACTCACACATTCAACAACTCATATTAGCATTGCTTTTTTGTTTCTTCCCATGTATCTCATATTCAACGACGGCTATACACCCTTGGTGTCAAAGTCAAATAAATGGAAGGGCAGAATAAGAAATGATGCGACAAGTCGAAGGCCGGACTAATGCAGTGTTCATTTGACCTGTGAAAAGTGATGGGTCCCGGGGACTCGCATGCTCAAAAATCTATGGGTCCCAACAGAGATCTATGGCTCCCCAAAATTTAGTCTTATCGCGGTTGAAATTGTAAATCGGCGACAAATATATAATATAAATCTATATTTTCATTCAGTTTTAATCATCACAGTTTATTGGTAATACAAATCAGATATCACTTCAAGATTTTTCAGATCACAACAAAATCTTACATTATATAAAATAATATTGCTGAAATAATTACCGTATTTTCCGCACTATAGGGCGCACCGGGTTATAGGGCGAACCCCCCAAAAATAGTTTTTGGTCCTATATTTTCCATCCATAAGGCGCACCGGATTATAAGGCGCTACAATGGGAACGTGGACTAAACAGTCAGATGATTCAGTCCAACTTATTACCCCCTTAACATTCCCAAAGCTTGCAAAGAAGCAAATACGTGTCGTAGACACGTGCGGATGCGGTGTCCGTACTATGTCACTCAAATGCATCGTTTCAAATATCATTCGGAAGGTTAAAGTGTTGGGATTCAAGAAATGCCAACCATTCCTTAGTTTCTATTTTAATTTTTGCTCGCAACTTTACTGTGCATATGACAATAAACACTTGGAATTGAGTTTAACTCACTCAACTTATCACAGCAACATCAAGATCGTTCTAAAACAAGATACCGGGAAAATATAAAGCCGCATAGCTCACCTAAGTTCTCACGTTCAATAATGATACGCAACCATGGTCTTCTTACAACCGTGAGTGAAGTAAATCCAGGAGAGTAAAATATTTACAAATACAGACTAATGAAACATGTTTCTTTATGGCGTACTTTAGCAAGCTTGCTATTCACAGTCAACTTTTTCGGCCAATTGCAGGGTTTGTTTTGGCCCTCTAGCCTATCCGAGGCTCCGAATAACTTCAGCCAATAGCGATCGATTCAAATGATGATTGACACATTGGTTAGCCAATGAAACGCCGGTATATAAATCCCAGCATACACCGCGGACTACTCCACGTTCGGGGGAAAATCGAGTCGGCGGCTGTTGCGTAAGTTGCGAGACCTTGCGACTTAATATATATAAGGCGCACTGTATTATAAGGCGCATGGTCAGCTTTTGAAAAAAATTAAGACTTTTAGGTGCGCCTTATAGTGCAGAAAATACGGTATATTAATCTATATTCTTTTGTTTATTTTCTTTTGTCGAATCGTTCGCTTCAACACAGGTTTTTTCCTTGTCGCCGCCGTTTTTTTCGTGCCGGAATTATTGCCGTTGTTATCTCTTTCTGCATTATGTTTCGAATTAGTACTGACACTGAAGAAATGACCAATTTTGTGTTGATTTTCACCTAATACTAACTGTTTTTTCGGAGGCATACTCATACCTGTCAACCTCCACGGCTCCATGCCCTTAAAAACTATATTTTCCCTTACAAAATACAAAAAAAAATCTTACACCACATTTTTTTTCAAGCGTATTTATTTATGTAGTTTAATATGTTATATTGTACATGTTTTTCCTTATATCATATATATTGTTAATGAACATTTTGTTGTGAGACACTGAGTTGCTCGACATGAATGAGGTTTATTATAAAAAAAAGTTCAAAAATGGTTTTGGTAATATACTGACTAAAGGGATAACCACAAACCTGTCTTTTTTAACTTTCTCCTTTTATATTTTTTCTCAAGTTCTCTATACAACATAATCATTCGTAACATAATGCATCAAAGCAAGTGAGCCGTTTGAGAGCCGGCTCTCTTTAATGAGTTGAGCCGAAAAAGCCGGTTCTCTAAAAAGAGACGGACTAAGTTTCACTACACAACTCGAACTCGTTTGACTTGATTGATTTGCCGTTTCGTGATAGTCGATGTATTCCGGATGGTACCCATAATTGACAAATTAGCTTTTTTCCGTACAGATTTTCTTGTATGTGATACAAGTCTTAAAATGCGTAATAAACGTACTTTGTACGGCAAAAACGTACAGGTTGACCGGTATGCATACATAACCTTCACTCAACGACAAGCACCACAACAATGACGTCATCTCGAATCAACGAGATCTCGTTTGCCGAGATCGACGTGCAGACGAAAACTCGAACCGCGAGACCAAAACAACAATGGCGGATCTGCCTGACAAAAAGTTTGGAGTGCGGTAAATCTCTGATAAAAAAAAGTAATCGGGTAATAATGACAATTTTGTGTCAAAAAAGTTGCGTCCCGGGGACGCACGTTGATTTGAGAGAATGCGTCCCCAGCAAAAATGATGCAGGGACGCGGGCAAACCAGAACACTGTGTCAATCTGTCAGGTTTTTAATGTAAATCTCTTGAATTTCTGTCTCAAGGTAATTAGATTGTTTTTATATTAATAAATATAAAAACAATGTTTCTCATACACACACACACATGAAGTAACGTTTCAATAATCAGTCTAATTGCATCTCTTGTACGTTTATCAATCTTATATTCTCTTATTTTGAAGTCGTGTTTATGTGTTTAATGTTTTCACTGACGTGAAATAAACCACGCCCCCCTGGGGGCGGTCTCTTTTTCCTCTTGGAACCATTATGAGAGCCTCGTGTGAGTACTTGCTCCTACTATCACGGGTAATATTTTAACATTATATGTATTTTATTTGGGTAAATATGGCCACGAAATAGTCTTAATAATGATTGACTTTAACATAATCTATCTTCCCATCAACTCGAACAATCTTCCCAATGCCTGCTGAAGAAAAGCAACCCCAGATCATCATGCTGTCAAAACCATGGTTGACAGTGGGAATGGTGTTTTCAGGAGGATGGACACTGTTACTATTACGCCATCTTAACGCTTTGCGTTCAGCCCAAACAGTTCAATTTTGTTTTCATTTCACTGGAGCACCTTGTTTCACATGCTATTTGTGTCTTCCACGTGGGCCTTTTCGTGGTATTCTTTCCTAAAGGGCTGTCTTCTTTCCACTCTTCCATGAAGGGCAGGTTTGTGCAGAGTATGACTAATAGTTTTCTTATGCACAGATGATCACTTCTCAGCTGTGTATGCCTGCAGGAACATCCGATGTGATCTTGGGCATCTCATTAGTTTTCTCCACGTTTATGCTGAAAGTTTAGAGCAGGGTTCAGCATCCTTTTCGGTGCGGAGTGCCATTTTCAAATTTCCCTGTAAATAAGTGTGCCACACCAAGATTCATGACTCGCTCAACATTTTTTTAATATCCAACAGAGCTGTCATTTTACACCAGTCAGAATATACAACATGGATAGACATTTTAATCGTATAACTTCAACCCTTTTTGAACCAACGTATATTTTTATTTATAAAAAAGTTCCGAGGCACACCGTCTGTCGAAAATGTTTGAAAATGAAGTTATGTCAAATATTTCACTGAACTACGTCTTAAAAGAAGAAAATAATACTTAAAATAAAAAAAGCAATGATGTGCTTTGTTTTTTATTTATTACAGTGCCAGTGTTCTCTTTTGCCCGGGTCCCTGTGTCCCAGACGCATTATTTTTGCTGGGGACGCATCGTGTCAAATCAACGTGTGTCCCCGGGACGCAACTTTTTTGACACCAAATTGTCATTATCATTTTTTAACAAAGATTTACGCAAATCCAAACTTTTCGTGAGACGGATCCGCCATTGTTGTTTTGGTCTCGCGGTTCGAGTTTTCGTCTGCACGCCGATCTCCAGTTCGAGTTGTGTAGTGAAAGTCCGTTTCTTTGTAGAGAACCGGCTTTTTCGGCTCAACTCATTAAAGAGAGCCGGTGATCAAACGGCTCACTTGCTTTGATGCATTGTATTATGAATGATAATGTTGTATAAAGAAGTTAAGAAAAAAAGGAAGTAAGTCGAGTTTTCGTCTGCACGTCGATCTCGGCAAAGAGATGACGTCATTGTTGTGGTGGTTGTCGGCGAGGGAAGGTTAAGTATGCATACCTGTCAACCTGGATTTTAAGACGTGTACGACGTACAAGAAAACGCGAATTTGTCAATCACGGGTACCATCCGGTAAACACCGACTATCACGAAAACGACAAATCAATCAAGTCAAACGAGTTCTACTTGTGTAGTAAAAGTCCGTCTCTTTTTAGAGAACCGGCTTTTTCGGCTCAACTCGTTCAAGAGAGCCGGCTCTCATGCGGCTCACTTGCTTTGATGCATTATATTACGAATGATTATGTTGTATAAAGAAGTTAAGAAAAAAAAGAAAGAATAAAAGGAGAAAATGAAAAAAGACAGGTTTGTGGTGATCCCTTTTAATCAGTATATTACCAACAATAATTAATGCAGAAAATGAATTAATAATTTGAATAAGAAAATGTATTATTCTACTTAATTATATTTGCATGTATTTTTTCCTTCTACGGTGAACGTCCAAGCAACTTCATTTTTGAACTTTTTTATAATAAACCTCATTCATGTCGAGCAACTCAGTGTCTCACAACAAAATGTTAATTAACAATTTATATGATATAAGGAAACACATGTACAATATAACATGTTAAACTACATAAACATGTTTGAAAAAAAAAAAGATTTTTTCGTATTTTGTAAGGGAAAATACGACAGTTTGTAAGGGCATGGAGCACACTAAATTTTGGGGACCCATAGATCTCTGTTGGGACCCATAGATTTTTGAGCATGCGAGTACCCGGGACCCATCACTTTTCACAGCTAAAATGAACACTGCAGTGCAATCTTAAACCGCTTTGTTAAACAAATTAAGTAATTAAATGTACTGTGCTACCTCAAGAGCAGATAATTAGTATTTAAAAATCTACTGCCACCTACTGATATGGATGACTATTACAGTTCCTCATCTGAAGATTGCAAAAATACTGAATAATGGCCTGATTTTTTTGGAAATATAAAATTGGGCAGATTCCAGCAGCACACTAGACAAGGTCTCACAAGGGCGATACAAATAAACATGACTTGACTTGACTTGACACACGAAGCAGAGGAGGGGCGCTAACGTAAAGCCTCTAAATAACACAGCACGTAACCGAAAATGTCTAACTTTCAGGTAAAAATGCGCATTTCGGAAATAATAATCATTATTATTTTGCCGTGCCAGTTCGAAGGTCTTGGGAACCTCCTCTGTGGGTTCAAATCCAGCTACCGGACTTCCTGTGCGGAGTTTGTATGTTCTCCCCGTGCTTGCGTGGTTTTCCTCCGGGCACTCCGGTTCCCTCCCACATTCCAAAGACATGCATTTCAGGTGGATTGGTCGGTCCAAATTGTCCCTAGGTGTGTAAATGAGCGAGCAAGTTGTCTGTCCCTGTGTGCCCTGCGATTGGCTGGCAACCAGTTCAGGGTGTCCCCTGCCCACTGCCCGATGATTGCTGGGATGGGCTCCAGCACCCCCGCGACCCTACTGAGGATAAGCGGTGCAGCTAATGAGATGAGATGAGATTATGCCGTGCGCTCGCGTGCCACTGGTTAACCCTTCGCGTGCCACTGCTAGGTTGCCGACCCCTGGTTAAGAGGAACAGTCAGGTCTTGGTAGATTTACAGTGGTTTTATGTTCTTTACATTTTGAAATTATTGCTCGCACAGTGCTCTGGGAGATGTGTAAATTTTGTTTCCCATTCCTGCTTAAAACTAGCCCTTAACTTTAGCCTGTACCTGCTAGGTATATTCTTTAGTCTTGATTATGCTGTCTTTTCTCCAGTGTCTGCTTTCACAGACCTCTAGGCTCATCAAAGAGCAGGTACATTAAAACTGAGACTTAATGCATTCTCTGATTCAGGTCGACATTAGATCATTTAGAAGTCGCCGGGGAACTTCTGAGAGAACACGGAAGCAATACAGTGGAACCTCGCTAGTTCGCGGTTCCACTTTTGCGGGTTCAAAGCTTCGCGGGTCTAAAAAATATACCTTACCTTCTCAATAAAAGCATTTATTGACTTGACGCCATTGAGCGCGAGCTTATGTCAACTGAGGACACGGTGTGGACACTCTTATTGTGAAGGGGAGGGGGAGGCCCTGACACAATGCTTAGTCATTGCCGCTTCGCGCAACCCCCCCTCCTCCTTCAACTCCTCCCACCGCACCCCCTTCTTATGTGGCGCCCATTTTATCAAGGAGGGAACTCGGCGACGCGACGTAAGTATATTCGCTTCCGTCACATTTCATCTCAAGTTTGACTTTGTTATACCAAAAGCGAGCGGTTGTTTGTACTACCTAAACATGGCTTATTGTGTGTGGTTTCGTGTATTTGTTGTAAAAGCCGTTCGATGCCGATAGCTAAAGTATGTTATTGTCAGAAGGTAGCTCTTTCACTTTCATTAAAATGAACACGGACCTTTTTTTCAACTGTTGTTTCCCAAAACGCTTCACAAACCCTCATGAAATATCACATTTTCACTGTTTTTATTTTCAATATGTAACCGGTAGTGTTAACAAGCGAAATAAACTGCGATGGCTTCATGTGGTTGAGAGCGGTTCATACAATCATACCGAATGGTTCGTAGTGGTTTCGCCGCAGTCCTATTCCGTGTACATACAACATATTTTATAGTCTTTTTTTGTTATAACATGAATTTCACTCTCTCTCTCTCTACCTGTATTCTATGTGGTGTACTGTATACAGGGAGTATACTGTATACCTGTATACGTTTTTTTAAGCATTTTTGAAGGGGCGCCGCTACTTCGCGGATTTTCAGTTTTCGCGGGTGGTCTCGGTCCCCATTAACCGCGAAAACCGAGGGATTACTGTATTTTGCAACAACAAATTTTCACTTTTTTTGTTATACGTATAAAATGTTGAAATGATTTCATTCCACTTCACAACTGTGCCTTATGTATTTGATTCTTGGGAAACTATTTCAGATTTTTAGCTTTAAAGTTGAAACCTAAACTGAGGCATTATGACAAAAAGTTCTTGGGGGCCAATACTCAGAATGGAGAAATAAAATTAAGAATAGGACAGCCAGATGACAAGACCTCACAGTTAATTTTAAGATTAGCAATGTGAATAGCACTTTTTGTGATTTATTGTTTTATCGTCTGCTTCTATCTTCGGTGTTTTTCGTCCCGTTTGAAAACTACACTTTGGATTACTTTCTATCCTATGGTTATGGGTTTTAACACGCAAAAATGCGTTTATTCGAGGAATCACCTCCTTGCCCTGAAGAATTCTCGTGCCGGCGTGATGAGGGGGCCGATCGTGGATGGCGAGCCGGAGCTAGCTAAGCGGCTAGCGGCGTTATAAGCTTTTGGTACCGTCCGTAATCACGGTAAATTTGAAGTTCTCTACCAAAAAAGACCGGCGAACTGGCTGAGCTGGTGAAAAACATCAAAGCGCACAGGGAGAGCAGTTTGCTGTGTTTTACGGAAACGTGGCTCACGTTTAGCATCCCAGATGCTAACATGGAGCCATCCGGAGCTAACCGGACCAGAGCTATCCGGAGCTACCCGGCTTCAGCGCTGTTAGACAGAGACACGAAAGCCTGCGGGAAGCGGAGAGGGGGTGGACTCGCTAACACGAGATGGTGTATCCCTGGGCACAAAGATTTCCATCTGCCGCAGGGACGTCGAACTTTTGGACTAGCGTGTGACGTCATCCACTCTGCTGTGGCTAAACTACAACACAGCACCCCGAGGTCATCCTGTTAATCAAGGGAGACTGCTGGGAGTGTGAATTTCCCTACGGGGATGAGTAAAGTATCTATCTATCTATCTATTTATCTATCTACTATGCATGTTGCAATTGTTTAAGAGAAATCTTCAGTGTAGTATTTTACCAAGTAACAATTGCAACCATGACAGAAAACGATCATAAAATGCTACAATCAAAATATCGTTAAAATAGTCGGATTTATTTTTTTCATAAAGAGTTTAATAATGCAACAACTTGTCTGCTGTAATGCATGCATGAATATGTAATTAAGAGCTGCAGCGCAGCCACATAAATCATGCTAAGAGAATTAGCTTAGCGTGTTGCATTTGGGAGCCAAGGATGGAAATGCAAAAAAAACATGTTTGGGGCGCAAATGTTTGATCACCTTACTTCCTCCCTTCCTACCAACCAGCACAGGGAGAACATGCAAACTCCGCACAGGAAGGTTGGTAGCTGGATTTGAACCCATGACCTCAGAACTGTGCCGCACACGCGCTAACCACCGCAACATCGTGCTGCCCCATGAAGAAATCCCAAATCCAAAAATATATCTGGAATTTACATGTACACATTTTAATCTTGCGTGTGCATTTTTCAACACATAATTTTTAGATCTTGAATAAATTGCTTAAACATTTGAGGATATGAATAATAGATTTGCAAACATTTTTGAAAACCTTTCCTTATAAACCTTGTGTAAAATGACAGTAACATTTTCAGGTGCAGGAAGTTCCTCCTTTTACAATTACCACTGTGAAATGCTAGCTTAAATGTTTGCATTGCTCATAATAAATTATCATAACTGCTACATAATCCTTACACTAATACACATTTCATAGTGCCCTGTTTTAGTGCACCATGCACCTGTCCTCTTATGTGCGACCCGTAGGGGGCGATGAAGCTTCGTTGGACAACACCATACAAACTAATGCCAACTGTCGTTAATCACAAGGGAAGAAATGCATTTGCAAAGTGAAGCCACCAGAGAGCCATGTCAGCCTGATTCTTAAGCGGAATTGTGAGACATGGCCACGATTACGAGCATTTACAAGCACTTCTACAAAATGTAAGCACTTTTCAATTGTTGAAAACACAACATTGATATTCCAGCAGTTTCAAGGATTTCAAGCACCCGTACGAACCCTAAAGAGCTCATCTGAGGTAAAAAAAAATGTATGTGTGTGTGTGTATATATATATAAATATATATATATATATATATATATATATATATGTCATGATTGCCGATTGAGAGCCCCTGCGACTGCTTAATTGGCGCCAACAGCCCGGACATCTGATTGGCTGATGTACTCTTTTTAAACCCAAGAGGAAACCTTCAGATCGTTATGCGAACTGTTGCCTCCAGCTCAGTAAGCCCTTACGTCAGACTCTGTTCCTGCCCTGCTTTTCTCTGCCTGATCCTCGTTGCCAACCTGTTTCCGGACCTGAGTCTGCCCCGTTCTGCCTTCCCGTTATCCAATCTGTTTTGCCCCACTACCTGCCTGCCTCCTGTTGCCGACCTTGTTTCTGAACTTGACACCGCCCTTGCTCTCCAGTACCGGCTAACGACTTGTATTTCTTGCCTGTCTTCGACCCTCCTTGCTCGACACGAAAGATCGTGGAAGCAAGCCCTGCTCTCCCTCTTTATCAATAAAAACTGTGACAATATATATATATATATATAAATAATAATAATATATAAAACAAGCAACAAAAACGAACTAGTCATAAAAATGGAACAGAAAAACAGAAAAATTGGAGACTCACCTTCATAAGTTCCACTCTCTAGTAGGGCTCCGCTTTGCTCCAATTCCATAAAACGTTCCACAGTCACAAAGTTGTAGTCCACCCCCGGAACCTCCCCCTCCTTGGGCTGTCTGGTGGTACCTGAAAGCCAAAAAACATAAGAATAAAAAGCAGGAAGTGGCAACATAAGAAGCTCGGTCACAAATCTTCACGTGCCGATCGTGAATGCATTGACACAATTATGAGGCCAGCGCTCGTGGGCGGCAAAGCAACACTCTCGATTACTTCCTGTGATGCTTTCGAAAACCAGAAGCAATTTGTAAAAAAAAAAAAAGGACGAAAGAGACCACATAAACACCTATGACACACAAATAATAGATACATTTCCTCTTGGGTCAGCATGAAAACTATTAACTGAAAAAACTACCCCCTGCCCGCCTCAGCTCCATGGGGAGCAGAGCTTTCAGCCGCTCTGCCCCCCGGCTCTGGAACTCATTGCCGCCTGACTTCGAAATTTTGCGACCCTATCCACCTTCAAATCCGGACTCAAAACTCACCTCTCCAGAGTGTTGGAACGGATTAAAACGATTTACATTATTTGTAATGGGAAAAATGATTTCGGTGATCGAACAAATCGGTTTTCAAACAGGGTTCTGGAACGGATTATGGTCGAGAACCGAAGTTCCACGGGACTTTTCAATTGTTGAAAACACAACATTGATATTCGAGCATTTCCGAGGATTTCAAGCACCCGTACGAACCCTAAAGGGCCCCTTTTAACTATAAAGTGTTTTATTGTCTATTTATCACTCGCTTGTTTTACTTTCTGTTTACTGTTGTGTCCTCATTTGTACAGCGACCTTGGGTGTCCTGAAAGGCTCTTCGAAATACAATATATTATTATTATAAGGAAAAAACATCGACTTTTTGTATACAAGCTTCTTTATCTTACAGTGGTGGGCCATCAGGGCCTGTAAGACCTACTCTGCTGGCCTGAAAAATATTGAAATCATGCGATTTGAGTTAGATTTTGTCCATTCATACTTAATAAAGAATTCTAAAGGAAACAGACAAGCAGGACTCCTTCAAGTGCCCACTAAAAGGAAAAAAACAGGCTTTACTCCAGGCTTCTGTCCTGACAAAGCACATATTGTTTACAAACAACATCAACATTTTGGCTCAGACCAATTAGAGACGGCCAACGCTCCAGAGAACTCCATCAGCAGGGCTCTGTGATGGGCTTTAATGGCGGCTTTGGGCCTAATGAGATGCTTGTGTTTGCACTTCAGCCAAATCTACTTCGAACCCAGTCAAGTCCACATGAAAGCACGCAAAGTCCACTGGGCCGGACTGTACCTGCACGGTCGGAAGCAAAACCTGCGGCGCTGAAGCCAAGTGGATCTGAAGACTGAAGTTTTGGAGTATGTTTGTGCGCAGGTGTAATGGAGCAGACATCTTGCCCTTTAGATATTCACTTTTTTCACCAGGAGAGCAAAAAAAAAAACATGTTTGACTATTCTTAAAGGTGAGGTGCATTGTTTGAAGTGGCCTTAAAAAATTGAAAGTAAAATATTTTCTTTATTAAATGTAGGTCTAACGGAGTTCCAAGAGCCATTATGCATCATTTTTCACCTTGCCTGTCTGCTTTTATCTTACTTTTAGCAAGATTATTTGGGGTGGAACACATTAGGTAGGACGATTGGGGGGCAGAAGTGAGTTAGAGAGTAACTTCTAGCTTGTCCCCATTTTTTTGCATTGTTGGTGTAGCATGAAAATGCTGAAAGTAAGAAGAGGCCTGCTTCAAATAGAGTCAAAACGCCAGCCCAAACCCCAAACAATGATAATGTTTAGCATACCATTGAATCTCTCCGGCAGGCCGCCAGGTTTTAATTAATCCCAACAGTCTCATAAACTTGTACTAATAAAAACTATAACATTATATACAGGTATATATATATATATATATTAATATATTACAGGGTTGGGTAGGGTTACTTTAACTGGATTACTTTCAATTACTTTTGGATGACTCCAATACCAAATATGCTAATAAAAGACAAAAGAAACTAAATATGAATAAAATGACAAAATTTTGTGCAGGCTTGGGGAGTAACGGAATACATGGAACGGCAAAAATGATGTTGGCAAGCTGTTTGGATTTATTTTCATTTTGTTTCTGTCTTATTTTATGTTAGTTTTGCCGGAGAGCAAAGAGATCAAAGCCAGGAGAGAACGCTTACCACGTGTTGTGAGTCATCATTTTATTCCTATTTAGTTTCTTTTGTCTTTTATTAGCATATTTGGTATTGGAGTCATCCAAAAGTAATTGAAAGTAATCAAGTTAAAGTAACCCTACCCAACCCTGGTTATGATACAGTAGCCAAAAGTCAGCGAGCAAGCGCTAATCCACATGTAATCAAAGGACAGCAAGATTACACACGCATTTCAGTTTGCTGCAAACAAATTTATTGGAACACATTGTTGCGGCTAAATGTTATTTCACCTCTCTTCATTGTACTATTGTTAAGAGGTCATCAAAACAGCCCCGAAAATTGTCAGTTGCTCTCTACTCAGTCTGGAGGACTCTATCAAATTCCTGGGTTTACACATCTTCGATGACCTCTCCTGGTCTGCAAACACCAGAGCGGTGGTAGGGAAGCCCCAGCAGAGACTCCATTTCCTGAGAGCGCTCAGGAAAAATCATCTGAAACAGCAGCTACTGGTGTCCTTTTACAAAGCCACAGTGGAGAGCATTCTAACATACTGCATTACAGTGTGGCATGCTGGGTGCACGGCAGCAGACAGGAAAACATCAACACAGCCCAGAGAATTGTTGGTTGCTCTCTACGCAGTCTGGAGGACATTGCCTGCTCTCGCTACCTCAGCAGAGCAGAAAACTTCATCAAGGACTTTTCTCACCCGGCCACCACCTCTTTGACCTGCTGCCTTCCGGCAAGCGCTACAGGTCACACAAAACAAAAACAAAGAGACTCAGAGACAGTTTCTTCCCCAGAGCCATTACAACCCTTAACACACACCGCACAAAAAATTGAAAACTCTTGCAAACACACTACCTCATACGAACGTAAAATGGTACTCATGCCTATGTTTACTGCTCACCTTGCACAATGTTGACTATTTTTTGCACTATGTTGACTATTTTTGCACCAAATGCATATTGCACAAACCCTCACGATACCAACTGTATGTAACATCCTACATGCCGTCATTTCTTTGTGTAAATATTGTGTAAATTATAACTATAACCTTATCCTCCTTGTTTTATAACCTTATCTTCTCTGTTCCTTTATCTTCTTGGTTTCTTTACCTCACTGTGAATATGTGACACAGGAGTGCCATGCCCAATTTCGTTGTCACAATGTTAACCCATTTTGTAACAATGACAATAAAGGTATATTCTATTCTATTCTATTCTATGTACTAGATAGATAGATAGATAGATAGATAGATACTTTATTCATCCCCGAAGGGAAATTCACTTTTCCAGCAGCATCCCTAAGCTGAGAACAATCGAAAATAACTGAGAACAATCGAAAATAACACGGGAGCTGCTGGAGTGGCTGCCATTCGTGACGGCGCCGGAGAAACGATTCAATTTGAATCATGTACAAACAAACAAACAATTGAATCATGTACAAGAAACGATTCAATCTGAATCATGTACAAACAAACAAACTTTATGTTTCAATAAGTGGAGTGTTAAGTGCAATGACAAGAAGTGCAATAACATTTAGCAGCAACAAAACACTCTAATAGGTAAGGTATTATATTATATATGAGGCATACTATATATATAATAATAATAATAATAATTTCCTTTGTATTGTCATTCCTTGCAACAATGCACACAGAACGAAATGCCGATACACCCGACCCGCCGCAGCGAGCCGACGCAGCCGCAGCCAACAGAGGGCGCCGCCATTTTACCAATATATATATATATATACCACGTGTTGTGAGTCATAATTTTATTCATATTTACTTTCTTTTGTCTTTTATTAGCATATCTGGTATTGGAGTAATCCAAATGTAATTGAAAGTTATCAAGTTAAAGTAACCCTACCCAACCCTATGTATATATATGTATATATATATATATATATATATATATATATGTATATATATATATATATATATATATATATATATATATATATATATATATATATTTTTTTTTTTTTATTTTTTTTTTTATAGATATATCGATTTTGTTATGCACTATTATTATAATACCCTGGGCCATTCTTTAAGAGATAAGTTGTAAACATTTCTCTGGTCTTTTATTATTATTTTTCTCTTTAAAGTACCAATTACTGTCACAAACCAGGAACGGAGACGGGACCCAATAGCGCTTGTTTTCTCAGTTTTTATTGATAAGAGAGGGAGGGAAAGGCTTGCTTCCACGATCCGCGGATCGACAAACACGGGTAGCAGGTGGCAGGAAAGCGGAAGTGGCAATTCCGTGTCTGGCGAGGAGGATCGGAGACAGACGGGAATAGCAAGTCGTTGGCCGGGACTGGAGATCAAAGGCGGTGTCGAGTTCGTAAGCGAGGTTTGTAGCAGGAGCCAGGCAGTTAACGGGGCCAAACAGGTCAGGTAACAGGCAGGCAGAACGGGGCAAAGTCAGGTCCGGAAACGGGTCAGCAACAAGGATCAGGCAGGAAAATGCAGGACAAAAACGGGGTCGGAAGAAAAGGCTTACTGAGCTGAAGGCAACAGTTCGCAACGATCTGACGGCTACCTCTTGGAAGCCGGGGGTTTTAAAAGAGAGTGACAGCCAATCAGCTGTACTCAATCAGCAATCATGACAATTACATGTTAACCCTGGACTGCCATACCTCATCTCAGTGCATTCAAGTTTCACAACATGGATATCGATGACAATAAAGACATTTCAATTCAATCCTAAGCCACCCGTCCTCCTCGTATGACTTGCTAAATCCGTTGATACGTTAGCACGATTAGCATCTTTATCGATGAACTGTCAGTTGTCTGCTGCTGCAAATTCACACCGGGGTCAATAAAACAAGGTCAAAATTCTTCTGTTTCCGATTATTGTCTCTATAATGCACAGCACTGCTATTCTTTCTCGGAGACTAGATAAAAATGCCTATATGAAGGAAGGTGTAATATCCGAGCAATGGTACATTAAAGTTTAGTGTGTTCCCCAAAGACAAAAATAATATCTCGAAGGGGACACGCGCTTCCCGGCTATCGATCTAGATGATCACAATCAAATTATTCTGCTGCCTACACCGCAGGATGACACGTCCACGGCCTCTCCTCCCACTGATTTTCTGTGCAAACTATAAAGACTTCAAGACTGAAATAGAAAAGAGCCACAGGGGGGGAAACCATTACATTGGGATTCAACGCTGAATGAAAATGCTGAGATGACCCCTGATCTTAAAACCTAAATGGAAGAGTACCATGTTCCTAATCCTAATATTGTGCCACTTAAACAATTCTGATGCTAGCCAGCAATGTTCCCTCTAAGCTGCGCACGTGCGCAATCGCGCACTACCCAGAGCTTTTCCGCGCACAAGAAAATCTAGCCAGCTCACAAAAATCAGGGCTCCAAATTTCTTTTTAAGAAGCCAATTAAGTTAAGGTTACAGTGCATGAAGATAAAAATACAAAGGTTCCCCTGACGCTGCGTTTTGAATGCGGTATTTTGAAGTTAATGTCGAAGTAGAACAAAGTTAAGTAGTCTGTAAAGTTTTTCGAGAACCGGCTTCAAATCTTATGTAAAACTATGCACAAAATGACTTAAAGGAAGGGGGGAATAGAACAAAAAAGAAAAAAATACCAAAATCAGAAAGTAGTGAAAAGCTGAAAAAAAAGAAACAAAAGGAAGAGAAAAAAGAAGGAAAATTTCAGAAAAAAGCCAGAAAAAAAGAAAAGAAAGAAACAAAGGAAAAAAAGTAAATAAAGAACAAAAAGGAAAAAGTAACAGCTAGGAAAAAATAAACACAATGAGATTTCTTTCAAAGGAATTAAAAGAAAAATAGAAAAAAACAGGGAAAAAGAAGAAAATGTTTGTGTTGCATTCAAATCATTTCCAATTATACCAAGTCGATCTTGTTGCCAACATTGTACTTCCACTAAAAAATGTGATTAAATACAGTTGTGTATCGTGCAACCGACTCAATAAGCCCCCCAAAATGTTAGTATTATTCGACAAAAGATAGCAGGAAAAAAAATGGAAATAATTATTGTAAAAACAAATGACGTTAGTAGGCCGTACAACATTTGCAATAATACATTAGTCAAATCATTTAAAAGTGAAACATTTTTTGCATTGACCGAAACTCGGCAAAATGTAACATGATGTCAAGTTTTGGACATGTTTGATAATGGATTAGTTTTGCCACACTTGGGATTGCTGTTGCCCACTGTTGTTTCAAGCGTTGCTCACCGACTTTGTGTGAACGCTCAGACCCCTGGAAAATTACAGGGAACATTGCTAGCCGGCTTTATGATGATAATGGTAAATGAATTATATACCGTATTTTCTGCACTTTAAGACGCACCCCCAATAAAGTGTTTTTTGTGACATGGCAGATTTAAAACGAAGAGTTACGGTTGCACTCAAAATAAACAAGCACAAAATTTGAGCATTGACAGATCAGTGCAAATATATCGCTGATCACAATTGCAAAATTTGAATGCAGCAGGAACTGGACCTGTATATTAAGGGAAAGAGACCCGGATACTATCCCTTATCCTACTAGGAATGCAGACGACAAACGAAAAGGCATTGGGTTTTTCATCACCGTATTTTCACCCACAGTACCAGATTGTTGATGTTATTACTGGCCCTGGTCATGGGAATAGTCAGACATTAATGCGGTACAGAAAAGGTTGCATCCCACTGATTTACAGTATTGAATCATAAACTTGAAAAGCGCACGAGATTATGAACTGAAGGAAAAGAAAGGAGTTGTGGGAAATATTTCAGTTTTTTCAAGTGTTCATTCATGCGTTCAAGTAATCCTTATTTTACCTAAATACACCTGACATTTTATTATGTATTTCTTCTGTATCTGGAATGGAATACAACTTAAAAAAGGGTATCCTATTTACTCCACAAGTAAAACTGATGGTAAAGAAAACGTCTTTTAGTGCAAGTTGGGAGCTAAAAAAAAAAATGCTAATGTACGTGTGGGAATGAAATTGGATAAAAAAACTGAACATGAAAATTCAATTTGGTAGTGAAGCTAAAATAGCTGACATACAAGAATAACTCAGCTGAGGGGTCAGACTCTGGGCAGGACAATGAACTTGCTGAATAATATAAAGGACAGCAAGTCAGGTCAAGTCATGTTTATTAGTACAGTCCTTAATCACCAATAGCCTCAAAGGGCTGTAAAGACTACAGTCTACTATTCCACCACCCTACATTCTACAACCTACCAGAGGCTAAGAAAAAAGTCAAAAACCTTAATATGAGGAGAATGACCAGCCAGTACACACACCATCAACATGAAATATAGGTAAGAGTTTGCTGATGACACCATTATCGTGGGATGTATCAGAAGTGGGCAGGAGGAGGAGTACAGGAAATTGATTCAGGACTTTGTCCAATGGAGCGATGCACCTGAACACCACCAAAACCAGGGAGATGGTGGTGGACTTCAGGAGAACCAGAACTCACTCGGTTCCTGTAACCATCAAAGGAGAATGTCCAGACCTACAAATACCGGGGTGTGCAGCTGGACAATAAACTGGACTGGACTGCCAACACAGAAGCTCTATGCAGGAAAGGTCAAAACCGACTGTACTTCCTCAGAAGGCTGGCGTCCTTCAACAGCTCCTACAAATGTTCTATGAGACTGTTGTGGCAAGCGCCCTCTTCTATGCGGCAGCGTGTTGGGGAGGCAGCGTCATGAAGAAGGATGCCTCTCGTCTTAATAAACTGGTGAGGAAAGCGGGCTCTGTTGTGGGCACAGAGCTGGACAGCCTGACAACAGTAGCTGAGAGACGGGCACTGAAAAAGCTGCAGTCAATCATGGACAATTCATCACATCCACTACTCTCCGGTCTTCCGATGACCAGACTCAAGAGTCTTCAGCTGGTACAAAATGCCACAGCGAGGCTTTTAACCAGGACAAAAAAGTCCGACCACATCACCCCAATTTTGGCTAAGCTGCATTGGCTCCCTGTTAGCCTAAGATGTGATTTCAAGGTTCTCTTATTATTATACAAAATCATACATGGACTTTCCCCCTCATATCTTTCAGATCTGATTTCCCCCTATGTCCCGGCCCGAAGCCTTCGTTCTGAGAGCGCCGGTCTTCTGGTGATCCCAAGAGCCAAGAAGTGTTCCGCAGGTTCGAGAGCGTTCTCCATCCGGGCACCGGTGGTGCGGAATGCTCTTCCCCCTGAGATCCGATCTGCAACCTCAGTGGAAATGTTTAAATCTAAGCTTAAAACTCACTTCTACTCTATAGCATATGAATAACCTAAACTGCTTATGTGTAATAACCTGAGAAGCCCTTTGAGACTCTTTGTGATTAAGGGCTGTACAAATAAAAATGACTTGACTTGACTTGACTACACAGCATCATCTCCAAACGGTAGAGCAGCTTCAGCAACAGACTGCTGTCACAGTCTTGTTCCACGGACAGACTGAGGAGATCATTTCTTCCTCATGCCATGAGGCTCTTTAACTCCACCCGGGGGAGTAAAGGCCCACATTAAACCACACCCCCACATTGCATATTACCCTATTTTTATTACAATGTGTATTTTATCAACACGTTACATTGGGTATTTATGTATTATATTCCTTTTAATGTATTATTGTTTTATTTTCAACACAAGGATACTGCTGGAAGTGTGAATTTCCCTACGGGGATGAATAAAGTATCTATCAATCTATCTGTTTATCTATCTATCTATCTATCTAATAGCAAAATGTAGCACCACTGATTCAGCTCGCACCTTTGACTTAAAATGTTCCGAAATGACCAATGTTTTTATAATTGTGAAGAGAAGCTGACAAACCGAGGAAGGAGTGAGGAGATGCAGTGAGGCTGATGCTAAAAATAGACTACCACTGGTCTAATTACCATTACAAAAGGTAAGCGTGTGGTTAGACAGCGGATTTACTTGCCTGTTTACTTTCATAGCTGCAGGCATAATATTACTTTCAATTACTTTTGGATTACTCCAATAACAAATATGCTAATAAAAGACAAAAGAAACTAAATATGAATAAAATGACTACATTTTGTGCAGGCTTGGGGAGTAACGGAATACATGGAACGGCAAAAATGATGTCGGCAAGCTGTTTGGATTTATTTTCATTTTGTTTCTGTCGCATTTTTTGTTAGTTTTGCCGGAGATCAAAGCCAGCAGAGAAAGCTTACCACGTGTTGTGAGTCATAATTCTATTCATATTTAGTTTCTTTTGTCTTTTAATAGCATATTTGATATTGGAGTAATCCAAAAGTAATTGAGAGTAATCCAGTTAAAGTAACCCTACCCAACCCTGCACACACGGGTGCAGCCAATTGGGCACCATGGCAACCGTGACACACATGCAGGGTTGGGTCGGGTTACTTTAACTGGATTACTTTCAATGACTTTTGGATGACTCCATTACCGAATATGCTAATAAAAGACAAAAGAAACTAAATATGAATAAAATGATTTAATTTTGTGCAGGCTTGGGGAGTAACGGAATACATGGAACGTCAAAAATGATGTTGACAAGCTGTTTGGATTTATTTTCATTTCGTTTCTGTCGCATTTTATGTTAGTTTTGCTGGAGATCAAAAAGATCAAAGCCAGGAGAGAAAGCTTACCACGTGTTGTGAGTCATAATTCTATTCATATTTAGTTTCTTTTGTCTTTTATTAGCATATTTGATATTGGAGTAATCCAAAAGTAATTGAGAGTAATCCAGTTAAGGTAACCCTACCCAACCCTGTATAAACGTGTGACGCTACTATGCACATTTTCACTTTTCACGGGGATTCTGGTCTTCATTAATCGCGATGACCGAGGGATTACTGATTACTTTAATTAGTTAGGAAAAAAACAGTAAAAAAAAAAAAACACAGTTATGAAATTCACCAGTCGCCACTGACTAATCTCATACAAATGTGGTTGACATTATGATCCTTTTTGAAAGAAAAAGTTACTCAGGCCACCCGTCTCTTCCCCACTCAGCCAGAAGAGGTGAAACATGGCAGCAGTGATCTCGTTTGCCCGCGTCCCTGCGTCCTAGATGCATCATTTTTGCTGGGGACGTCTTGTGTCAAATCAATGTGCGTCCCCGGGACGCAACCTTTTTGCCACAAAATTGTCATTATTACCCGATTACTTTACTTTAATAAAGATTTACCGCACTCCAAACTTTTCTTCAGGCAGATCCGCCATTGTTGTTTTGGTCTCGCGGTTCGAGTTTTCGTCAGCATGCCGATCTCTTTTAAAGAAACGTTTTTTTTTGGCTCAACTCATTAAAAAGAGCCGGCTCTCAAACGGCTCACTTGCTTTGATGATTGATATTACGAATTATGTTGTATGTACGGAAAAACGCAAATTTGTCAATTATGGGTACCATCCGGTATACACCGACTATTACGAAACGGCAAATCAATCAAGTCAAACGAGTTCGCCACGGTAGCCTCTTTCTCGGTAT
This sequence comes from Urocampus carinirostris, assembly GCF_059441175.1. Lineage (NCBI taxonomy): Eukaryota > Metazoa > Chordata > Actinopteri > Syngnathiformes > Syngnathidae > Urocampus > Urocampus carinirostris. The sequence goes on from NC_142355.1 coordinate 4,191,313, forward strand.
GGTTTTTTTCGTTTCAAACGAAGCGAGCGGTTTGATGCTACTGTGCGCATGTGTCTGCCGCCTGGGGATTTCCCATCATGCATCATTCCGTGGTACTTCAGTAATGAAATGATCTGCATTTCTATAGCGCTTTTCAAGTCAATGACTTCCCAAAGCGCTTTACAGTGTGCTTCACATTTCCCAATAGCGGCCTTGTATTGCAGCCATGTAAGACGCTAACCTGCTGATTGGCAGTATTAGGGGTTCAGTGTCTTACCCAAGGACACTTCGACATGTAACACGGACAAGCCGGGATTCGAACTGGGATCCCTTGATCCCAAGACGAGCGCTCTACCTCCTGAGCTACTGCCGCCAGTAGTGAAAGGTATTCCGTCTCTTCAGATCTACTTTATTGTCATTCTAGTACTCGTGTACACAGAACGAAATGTCGATACATCTGACCCGCACAGTTTCCTTGAATGTACAGATATAAATAAAACGTTGTATTGAGTTGGAGTATTGAGTATAAATAATATACTAACTAATTATGGCTATGTATAGTATTTTACAGTAGTGCAAAGAGTGCAAGAGGAGCAGCTAACCAGATGTGCAAAATGGGCAGTCAGGTAAACAAGTCAGTCTTTTTAGAGAACCGGCTTTTTCGGCTCAACTCATTAAAGAGAGCCGGCTCTCAAACGGCGCACTTGCTTTGATGCATTATGTTATGAATTATTATGCTGTATAGAGAAGTTAAGAAAAAAAGGAAGTGTAAAAGGAAAAAATGAAAAAAGACAGGTTTGTGGTTATCCCTTTACTCGGTATATTACCAACAATAATTTGATGCAGAAAACGAATTAATAATTTGATGATTAAAACTGAATGAACATATAGATTCATATTATATATTTGTTGCCGATTTACGATTTCAACCTGGATAACACAACATTTTGGGGAGCCATAGATTTTTGTTGGGACCCATAGATTTTTGAGCAGGCGTGTCCCCAGGACCCATCACTTTTCACAGGTCAAATGAACACTGTGACAGCAGGACCGATTGAATGCACGAACACACACGTTTACGAATTTGCACTCCAAAGCAAACTCACAGCATGGCGGCAATTTCACCAGGAGTGTCTGCTGCCACGACAACATGCCTTGATAAAAAGCGGCTACCATGACAACAAGCTGGACACATAAGCAGCGTGGCATCATGAATGGATCCAAACCGAGACATGTTGTGCAGGATTGGGTAGGGTTACTTTAACTAGATTACTTTCAATGACTTTTGGATTACTCCAATACCAAATATGCTAATAAAAGACAAAAGAAACACGTGGTAAGCTTTCTCTCCTGGCTTTGATCTCTTTGATTTCCGGCAAAACGAACAACAAATGCGACAGAAACAAAATGAAAATAAATCCAATCAGCTTGCCAACATCATTTTTGCCGTCTATGTATTCTGTTACTCCCCAAGCCTGCACAAAAGTGAGTCATTTTATTCATATTTAGTTTCTTTTGTCTTTTATTAGCATATTTGGTATTGGAGTAATCCAAAAGTCATTGAAAGTATTCCAGTTAAAGTAACCCTACCCAACCCTGATATTGTGCCACAAAGGCTTCAACCGATTCTAGGATAGTGGCAACTTTGCTGAAGCAGATTCGTTAGATCAAGATGGTAAATCTACTCACATTAGCCTGGCCACTTTATGAAGTACACCTGTCCAACTACTTATAAACCAGTGTTCTCGTTTGCCGGCGTCCCTGCGTCCTAGACGCATCATTTTTGCCGGGGACGCATAGTGTCAAATCAACGTGCGTCCCCGGGAGTCAACTTTTTTGACACAAAATTGTCATTATTACCCGATTACTTTTTTTTAACAAAGATTTACCGCACTCCAAACTTTTCGTCAGGCAGATCCGCCATTGTTGTTTTGGTCTCGCGGTTCGAGTTTTCGTCTGCAAGCAGATCTCGGCAAACGAGATCTCGTTGCCTTTAAGATTACGTCATTGTTGTGGTGGTTGACGTCGAGGGAAGGTAAGGGTTAATAAGTATGCCTCCGAAAAAACAGCTAGAATTTGGTGAAAATCAACACAAAATTGGTAATTTCTTCAGTGTCAGTAATAAGTCGAAACATAATGAAGAAAGTGATAACAACGGCAATAATTCAGGCACAAAAAACGGCGGCCCTCCAAAATCTTACTAATTATGGCAAACCCTTACATATAAAGGATATACGGATATTTCTCCCTGTTTGACTTCCTGCCTGCCTCATGTCATTCCTTTAGCGACGTAAAAGTCAGCATGAGGCGTCCGGAAGAGATAGAAAGCTTGCGTAAAGCATTTAGGATGCAGTGTGAATTAGGCGTTACTAGCAACCAATGTTCCCTCTAAACTGCGCGCACAAGAAAATCTAGCCAGCTCACAAAAATCAGGGCTCGAAATTGCTAATCAAGAAACGAATTAAGTCAAAGTTACAGTGCATAAAGGTAAATATACACAGGTACCCTGACGTTGTGTTCGAAATGCGGTATTTTGAAGTCAAGGCCGAAGTAGAACGAAGTTGAATAAAGTCAGTAGAGTTTTTCGTGAACCGGCTTCTTCGGCTCGGCTCACTAAAGATAACCGGCTCTTTCGGGTCCCGAACGGCTCTTCGGATTGTTTTTGCTTCTGTGATCCCTACACGACCAAATATTATGTAAAATTGTGCACAAAATGACTTAAAGGAAGGGGGGGACATATAATAAAAAATAAAAAAATACCAAAATGAAAAAATAGTGAAAAGATGAGAAAAAAGAAACAAAAAAAGCCAGAAAAGAAGAAAAGAAAGAAACAAAGGAAAAAAAAGTAAATAGAGAACCAAAAGAAAAAAGCAACAGCTAGGAAAAAATAAACACAATGAGATTTTTTTTTTTAAAAGTAATTAAAACCTTTTTTTTTAAAAAACAGGGAAAAAGAAGAAAAAGTTTGTGTTGCATTCAAATAATTTCTAATTATACCAAGTCAATCTTGTTGCCGACATTGTACTTCCACTAAAAAAAATGTGATTAAATACAGTTCTGTATCTTGCAACCGACTCAATAAGCCCCCAAAAATGTTAGTATTATTCGTCAAAAGATACCAGGAAAAAAAAGAAATGAAAATCTTGTGAAAGAATTGTTGTAAAAACAAATGACGTTTGTAGGCCGTACAACCTTTGCAGTAATACATGAGTCAATTCATTCAAAAGTGAAAAATAATTTTGCATTGCCGGAAACTCAGCAAAATGTAACTTGATGTCAAGTTTTGGGCATGTTTGATAATGACTTAGTTGCCACACTTGGGATTGCCGTTGCTCACTGTTGTTTCAAGCGTTGCTCACCGGCTTTGTGTGAACGCTCAGACCCGTGGAAAATTACAGGGAACATAGCTAGCAACCGTGGTGATCACTTCAAGGCTCATTCCACCAGCTTCATTCTGCAATCAACTCATTACTAACGCTTTCTGGCATGAGCTGCTGCTCTCTAAGCTCAGTCATTTATGCTATTACGTTGAGGTTGGCAGCTTTTACTCATGGCGCCATGGTGAGGATAAGCTACCCACAGAGAATATCCGTTGCTTGTTCGATTTTAGTTCTCTGGTACAGTAAAGGTGACACATTGGGATATAGGGTGTTGAACCGCCATGGATGCTGTCAGCGAGAGGTATGGATTTCAGACAAGTCGATACTCAACTTTGTGTCAAAGGCAAATGACAAATTACTGACATCAATGTGAAGCGACAGAACGTAGTTGTGTCATTTTGTACTGAATAATGGCCTGATTTTTTGAATTCCAGCGGCACACTAGACAAGGTCTCACGGCACACTGGTTGAAAAACACCTTCCACTATTCTTGTTCATTGATCAACTAAAAATGAATGTGCATATCAAGTGGAAAGGCCTGTAGCCATCCATGAGAATTAACCAGAATCAACCATTCTTCATTAACAACGAACTACAATCAAAAAACAAGTGCTATGGACAGCTAGCATACCATTCATCAATGATATCTTGTTGCAGAAAATATCAAAACTTGAAAAAACAGCAGCAAAGCAGAAGGCTTTAAAATATTCGCCATCAGTAAATGGTTTTCCGTGCTTTGCTATGCAGTGAGCAATTTGATAGCTTGTGTTTTTAGCAGTGACAAAGGTCTTCAGGGTCTGTTTCTTTGCCGTACCTGGACATTGCGCGTTTCAATGTCCCCGCCATGTCAGACTCATCCTTGAATTCATGTTCATGTTTCGTCTCGTAAGGACGTTTAACACTTGTTGTGCGAGGTACAACGCTCTCGAGGCATAATGCACAAAACAGCATGGTCATTGTATGCACCAAGCCTCATTCAACTGTCCACGCTGGCTGGAAAGAACGAGAGGTTTTCGCTCGAGGAGCCGTCATGATTCGTTCATTTATCGCGCGCGTGTGTTTCGTTGGCTGGGTTAAAACACGGATCTCTCCTCTGCGAGGCGCCGCGCAAACACACGCTCAAACAAGAAGCAGAAGAAGAGGGGCGCTAACGTAAAGCCTCTAAATAACACAGCGGGGCAACTGAAAAAGTCTAAATTTCAGGTAAAAATGCGCATTTTTAATATATAATCAGTATTATTTTCTTAAAATGCGCATTTTAAGAAAACAGTAATCATTATTTTGCCGTGCGCTCGCGTGCCACTGGTTAACCCCTCACGTGCCACTGCTGGCACGTGTGTCATAGGTTGCCGATCCCTGGTTCATAGGGTGTATTGGTGGGTCCTGAAGTCAGACCAGTTGAGAACCAGTGATTTATATCACGAGTGCTGTGGTAGCTGTGGTGCTCTCACCGCTGGGACCCGGGATCAATTCCCCTTGCATCTAATGTTTTGGGGTTATATTTTTCGACTTAACGATCATCTCACAATGTCACATGTTAATATACACCATAAAACCTCGTTTCCAAAAACCATGGTGCATCCCTAGGTTCCCGCCGATAAAATGGAATATAAAACAAACAAAAAACATTTCCAGACATGAATAATCGAACAGAAGTTTAAAAGAAAAAATGACTAAAGTGGCCTCAATTATCAAAGCTTGCTTTGTCACGCCCAAAGGGCACACAGTTTCATTTTTTATGAGATGCTGGTGGAAAACAACCGAGAGGGCTTTATGAACATCTTTGCGGAGGACAGATAGTCATTAAAGTCTTTATGGAGATGTTGTGTTATCCACCAAAAGACAAGCTCAAGTGTAGCAGCTCCTGTCAGCGCATATTATCGAACAAGTAGTAATATATGCTCTTGTCGCGTTTCATTTCATCAAAACTAAACATGTCACTGTTGGGAAAGAGCTCAGTATGTTTGTGCGACTTAAATGCATATAACAAACGGATAAACATTAATTGGTGAACGAAGATTACCGTAAATTCCGGACTATAAGCCGCTACTTTTTTCCCAAAACTTTCAACCCTGCCGTTTATTCAGTGATGCGGCCAATTTATGTAATTTTTCTAACGGACGCCAGCGGCGTTCGAGTACAAAAGGTAAGATTTAGACCGGTGGAATATATGCGCCGAGGTAGACTGCAACTTCTTGGCTAGTGCATGAATTAAATTAGCGTAAACATACCCTCATCACGCAAAATGCAAAAAGAAAGGCACATTAAAAATTCCACCGTCACCAACGGGTTCCGAAAAGCCGGTCTGCTGCGTGACGGGGAGGACGGCACAGAATCAGGAGTGGATGGGAGCGTGGGACGACGTCTATATAACAAAGTTTCTTTCCGACACTGAGGAAGACGACTTTGGCTTCAGTTCTAAGGAGGAAGATGAGGACGGTTTACCGTGATTTTTACAAGTACGGTATGTTTTTTTAACAGACCCGTTTACTGTGTTGCGATTGCGTGTTGCTAGCGTGTTGCTACCATTAACTGCCCTGTCGCAGGCACCGTTTGGGATGAAAGTTATATTATTATTATTAAAGCTTTGAAAACTCTCTCGGTGTACCGTCTTTCTTTGTAAATATGTGTAACCATGTATAATATGTATTTGCAACTGTATATTTTTGTGATCTATTTATTTTAGAGACTTATTCTGATATGTTTTGCACGGGCGAATAAAAAAAAAGGGGCGAAACAAACGGGGGCTGACGGGAAGTGGAGTAAAGGTGAGACGTGTTTATGGACGTGGCAGGCAATAGTGGATATATATTTTTCCCACCCTTACCTTTGGAAATATACACTTTTTTCCTTGGATTACTTTCAACGGGACCCAGACTCTGCAGGTCTGCATCAAACCTTAAGTACCGGTATCATTTTCCGTTCATTTTGCCGGCTGTAACTTTTGGACTGTGTACTTTAATGAAGGACATTTGGTTTCAATCGCGGGACTTAAAGTCGGTTTGGGTTAATTTTGTGTTTGTGTTACATTTTTTAATGTGGGCCCATGCGGCTTATATACTGGTGCGGCTTGTGTACGTACAAAATCGTTTTTTCTCTTAAAATGTGGTGGGTGCGGCTTATAATCAGGTGCGCTCTATAGTCCGGAATTTATGGTAATTACACTTGTCTGACTAGATAAGGTTTACATCAGGCATGTCAAACATACAGCCCACAGACCGGATTCAATCCGCCATACATTTCTGAGTATGTCAAAAAAAAGTGAGTCCCTTCGTCCTTTCTATCAAAAGTTGTGATTTATATAAATGCAAACCAAATGCTCTCTCCGGTTGCTAGATGGAAGTCCTTAGTTTGAATAGTGTGCTGAGTTGGTTCAGGTGAAAAACTGCATTCACTTCCTTAGCTGTTAAAATAAACCAGGAAACACATTCAATGTGAAACTCAAAAATCTTTTGTGAATAAATGGGTTTAGAATATATCCCTTGTCTTCCTTTATTTATAATATGTTTACAGTATATGATAAAGCCTGGGTCAGGAACCTTTTTGACCCAAAGAGCCATAAAAGCAAAAAAAAATGCTTTAAAAAGAAATCGAAAGAGCCACATCATATATTTTCAGACAAAACTGAAAAAAGACAAACACTCTCTAGACAAAAGCTAATTCTTCAGCACATTTTATTTCTTTGTGTGTCATTTGATGATTTCAGATCAGATTCAGATTCAGATTCAGATTTACTTTATTGTCATTCGTGTACACGTGTATACAGAACGAAATGTCGATACATCTGACCCGCACAGGTTCTTTGAACGTCAGCCGGGATAGATAAGATTAACCATGTCTTCGTCAGAATTTTAGCGCAGCAGTTCGTCATCTCGCGGTTCGATGCCACTTCCAGTTGATAAATGGTCCAGTTTATTGTCCAGAGAGCGAACGTTGGAGAGCCAAATGGATGTTAGAGGGGTTAGCCTTTAGCCTAGCTGTTAGCCCGGCCCGCTTCCTCGTCACGCCGCTGTCTTGCCACTCTGCTTCGCTGCTTTGTAGGCCGCTGGGTCTTGTTGACATAGCAGTCCGTGGCTAATAAACACTCCCGAGTGGTCGTAGCACCGAGCGCTTGATGTCGAGTGGTCGTAGCACTGAGCGCTTGATGTCCTCGTTCGGCGGTCACGCCGCTGTCTTGCCACTCTGCTTTGCTGCTTTGTAGGCCGCTGGGTCTTGTTGACATAGCAGTCCGTGGCTAATAAACACCGAGCGCTTGATGTCTGGATGATCGCATATCCAGCAAAAAAAAACTGCGATCGTATCTTAATCTGCAGTTCGAGCCGACTTTGTGCGCCATCAAAACTGAGTCGAAGACTGGATCTTATGGCCGACGTGTAAAAAAACCGTTGCAAGCCGATGCAGCCGCAGCCGAACAGGGCGCCGCCATAATCAAATGTATGAAATGATAATAATGCCAAATCCTGTGTCCAAAATCGATGTAAATATAAATCTATTATAAAGATTACACTAATAGCGAAGGTAATCAAATTCATTTGCATTTTACTAATGTATTTTAAAAATAACAAAAAGAAAAGATTCAGTTCACAAACTTCAATTGGGTCCAAAATAATGTATACTTCGGTTCAGGGGGGATTTTTTTTTTTTTTTTTTTTTTTTTTTAAATTACAGTAATTTTTTATTACAGATATTGCAGGTATTGCAGATTTTTACCAATATGCATTTAGTTTGGTAACCCTTTATAACCAGGGTTGGGTAGGGTGACTTTAACTTGATTACTTTCAATTACTTTTGGATTACTCCAATACCAAATATACTAATAAAAGACAAAAGAAACTAAATATGAATAAAATGATGACTCACAACACGTGGTAAGCTTTCTCTCCTGGCTTTGATCTCTTTAACATAAAATGCGACAGAAACAAAATGAAAATAAATCCAAACATAATTTTTGCCATTCCATGTGTTACTCCCTAAGCCTGCACAAAATTTAGTAATTTAGTTTATTTTGTCTATTATTAGCATGTTTGGTATTGGAGTAATCCAAAAGTAATTGAAAGTAATCCAGTTAAAGTAACCCTACCCAACCCTGTTTATAAACAACTTGCAGTAATACTAAAAAGTGAAAGGAGTAGAAAAATAACCAGGGTGGGGACAACCAAATGATAAAAATCTCCAATCAGACCTTCAAAATATATTGGTTCAATATAATACAACCTAGCATTTGGTTAATTGTATTCCTGAATAAAAGCGCACGTAAAAAAAAAAGATGAACACTGCATTCTGTGCCTCTGGTTCACATTATTCTTGTTCTTTTACAGCTCCGGCAGCTCACTCTGGGATTTCCTGTGGTGAGGGAAATCAGGCCTGATAAGGCGAAAGCAGGAGTGGGCATTTTAGACCCCGCGGGCCTCGTATGTCTCATTAATCAAGCGCACCAAGCAAAAATAGTTAAAATATATGATAGTATACAGCAGGGGTCCGGAACCATTTTTGGCCAAAGAGCTATAAAAGCAAAAAACTTTTTGGGAGGTGTGAGAGAGAGCAAAACCATAATAGTTTAAGAAAAAAAAAACACAATTGCCAAATCCGCTCTCTAGACAAAGGTAATTCTTCAGAAGGCTGGCCTCCTTCAACATCTGCAAAAATATTCTATGAGACTGTTGTGGCAAGCGCCCTCTTCTATGCGGCAGCGTGTTGGGGAGGCAGCGTCAAGAAGAAGGATGCCTCTCGTCTCAATAAACTGGCGAGGAAAGCGAGCTCTGTTGTGGGCACAGAGCTGGACAGCCTGACAACAGTAGCTGAGAGACGGGCACTAGAAAAGCTGCGGTCAATCATGGACATCTCATCACATCCACTACATAGCATTATATCCAGACAGAGGAGCAGCTTCAGCGACAGACTGCTGTCACAGTCTTGTACCACGGACAGACTGAGGAGATATTTTCTTCCTCATGCCATGAGGCTCTTTAACTCCACCCGGCAGAGTAAAGGCCCACATTAAACCACACCCCCTACATTGCATATTACCGTACTTTTATTGCAGTGTGTATTTGATGTAGCACTATTTAAATACTCTATACAACACGCTACAGTGGTTATTAGCACGTCACATTGGGTATAGATTGTATTCCTTTTGCTTTATTATTGTATTGTTCTCAGCGAAGGGATGCTGCTGGAAATGTGAATTTCCCTGCGGGGATGAATAAAGTATCTATCTACCCCTCTTGAGGGATATGACCAAGGTAGATGGATAGAATAGAATAGGGGTTTATTTATGCATTTGGTTTTAGACAATTTTCGCTTATCACCCGAAAGGTTCCTGGTTAGAGAACCGGGATGAAACATATGTTGTTCTGAAGAGGGATGGGTGGGAAAAGGCTGTACCTGCCCAAGACACACAAAATGAAATGGTGCTCCTACAACTCTAGTGGTTAAGGGGTCCAACCAACCAACCAACCAACCAACCAACCAACCAACCAACCAACCAACCCACCCAGAGTATGTTCAATAAACAGGGTTTGTACACTTTTTTCAAGGCCAAATTCAAGCACTTTTAAATCACTTTCATAGCCAATTTTTCCAGTACCTTCTAATGGAGAAATCCAGCGCTGAACAAAAAAAACGTCTTTTTTTGTTGTTGATTTTGATGACTAAAATCAAGTCAGTATTTTGCTGATAGCACATACATTGTGCTATTTTGAGCTATTCCTATCTATGATCTACGACCGGGGTCAGGAACCTTTTTGACCCGAAGAGCCATAAAAACAAAAAATGTTTTGAAAAGAAATTGAGAGAGCCCCATCATATATTTTCAGACAAAATTGAAAAAACTGCCAAACACGCTCTCTAGACAAAAGCTAATTCTTCAGCACATTTTATTTCACTGTGTGTCATTTGATGATTTCATCAAATGTATGAAATGATAATAATGCCAAATCCTGTGTCCCAAATCAATGTCAATATGCCATTTACAATTTGTCTTCCACCTTCAGTTAAGAGTGTTGAGGCAATTTTTTCCATGAAATTTGTCCTTAATAACATTTTCAAAACATCGTGCATGCAAAGTTCTTTTGTAAAAATGTCACAAATTACTGCAAACGATAAGCATATCGTCATAATCACTTTCGGTGTAGACTGCACTGAGCGAGAGAGAGAGACTGTTAGTTAGCATGTGCAGGGATCCGCCTACCTGTACTCCTCACCCAAAGTTGTTTGCCAGCGTTTTTATTTAGCAGTTGAAATGGTTTCTTATCATACTTCTGCGTAAGTTGCGTCGGCTTTATATGGACCAAAATCGGGATGAAATTACTTGACTTTGGAACGCCACAGATATATTCAATAGTTAAATTTTATTTCGGAGCCATACGTACTCATGAAAAGACTCCCGAGCCATAGGTTCCCTACCCCTGATCTACGACCTTTTTTGTCAATAGGTTGCAATGAACTGACATGAATTCTGCCGTTCTGCTTTAACAATGCATACGCAGCTAGGCTACACTTGTATACAAACACGGAAAAGACTCTAAAGGTATTGGGTAATAATTGAGTTAAATAGGGAAGAGAAAAGAAATTACTGCATGTATAAAAATCGGGAAAATATTACCAAATTTGGTCTCATTTTAATAATATTGATGTCACGATTACTGATGCGAGGCACCTGACACTGATTGGCTGCTTGTCTCTTTTCAAACCCCCTTCTTCCTGTCACCCGTGGTCAGTCCGTCTGCGAACCTCAGCTCACGCTAGGCAAGAATTCCGACCCTGACTCTTTCCTGCCCTGATTCCTGTTTGATTCCTGTTGGAACTTACAACATACCATTTAAGACGTCTATGGTGGCAAGGCTTTGATGCTAGGTCCTTAGCTTGGTATTGATGCTAAGTCCTTAGCTTGGCCTTTTGTGTACTTTCTATGAAGTCACTATCTTTGATTTTTGCATTTCGGAGATGGAATATGAGCTTGCTCTGTCCACTCCACGCATCGGCCCGGTATTGCAGTACCTCCGGGAACGGTGCATTCGCAATGATCGCAGCAAGGCTTTAGGGCTAGGACCTTAGCTTGGCCTTTTGGCTGAGAGTAAGTGTCCCGGCTCCTAGGCTTTGTAGCGTATTATGAACTGACCGATAACGGATAATGGATAATGAATAACGAAGATAGATCAATAACCCTTAAAAATCCCAAAACCCCTCCTTCAGTATGGGAAAGAGACTTTGTCATATAGACGTCGTCCCACGCTCCCTTATTCAAAAACACGCAAGCAACACGCTCGCAAAGTAAAGTTTACGTGCAGTAGCTGTTATATTCTTTATCGGACTGCTCGATTGCGTTTAGCCTGAAAGTTGCGTCATGTGCCTTTCTTTTTGCAATTTGCATGATGAGGATATGTCTACGCTAATTTAATTTGTGCACAAGCCAAGAAGTTGCAGTCTTCCTCGGCGCATATATTCCACCGGTCTAAATCGTACCTTTTGTACTCGAGCGCCGCTGTCGGCCGTTAGAGAAATTACATAAATTGGCCGCATCACTGTATAAGCCGCAGGGTTGAAAGTTTGGGGAAAAAGTAGCGGCTTATAGTCTGAAATTAACGGTAGATTTGAACAAGTGAATAGATGGACAGCGTTTGATCTTGTCTTGCAAACCGTTCCAAAGCTTGACTCCACACACATACTTTTCCTGGTGGTTCTCACCTTTGGGATCATGAATTCACTACAGCCGCTTAAGTTCTAATTTCCTTCTTTTCGAATGAATAATTTACAGATGTTTTCTAGCACTATGTTTTTTGTTGACCTTAAATAGCAGTTGTGCAGTGAAAAATTTTACTAAATCATCTAATTTTAATAGTTTGGCCTGCAGGAATAAAATATTAGTATGATCTTGATATCCTACCCTATGTAAAGTTCTAAATGCACGTTTTTGGAGGATAAAAAGGGGCTGTAGTGAACTTTTGTAAAGTTGACCAATAAAATGGATTCTTTTCATTAGCCGTACCGCTTATCCTCATTAGGGTTGCGGGGGGCTGGAGCCCATCCCAGCCATCTTCGGGCAGTGGGCAGGGGACACCCTGAACTGGTTGCCAGCCAATCGCAGGGCACACGGGGACAGACAACTCACTCGCGCATTCACACCTAGGGACAATTTGGCCAATTCACCTGAAATGCATGTTTTTGGAATGTGGGAGGGAACCGCAGTGCCCGGAGGAAACCCACGCAAGCACGGGGAGAACATACAAACTCCGCACAGGAAGTCTGGAGCTGGATTTGAACCCACGCAAGAGGTTCCCATGACATGAACTGTGCCGCACAAGCGCTAACCACTGCGCCGCCGTGCTGCCCCTTTTCTGATATATCGCTCATTAGTTGAAATAATTGTAACACATACAAAAACACCAGATCTTTGTCATTAGAGGGAACGGGATATTGTCTTCGCTTTGAAGGTCTCAACCATCAAGATTGTAAGCTTGGCAATATCCTGACTCCACTGCACAAGATAAGCTATCCCAAAACCCGAATCAAACTGGTTTCCTATTATATTTCATTGAAAACGCAAACTGTGGTTTAAAGGGCAATGTGCTTTATAAAGTTGAAGCATTCTACATTACAGATCCACCGCGTTTTTTGGTGTCACCTAGCAGGGGCCTAATTTATAGATGGCCTGCAATGTTCCTTTTTTTCCTGGTATGTTTTGTCGCATAATATTAATTTTGGGGGGCTTATTGAGTCGGTTGCACGATACACAACTGTATTTAATCACATTTTTTTAGTGGAAGTACAATGTTGGCAACAAGATTGACTTGGTATAATTGGAAATTATTTGAATGCAACACAAACTTCTTCTTCTTTTTCCCTGTTTTTTTAAAATATTTTTTTAATTCCTTTAAAAAAAATCTCATTGTGTTTACTTTTTCCGAGCTGTTACTTTTTTCTTTTTCTTCTCTATTTACTTTTTTCCTACATTTCTTTCTTTTCTTTTTTTCTGGCTTTTTTAAAAATTTTCCTTCTTTTTTTCTCCTCCTTCTGTTTCTTTTTTTTTCTCAGCTTTTCACTACTTTTTCATTTTGGTATTTTTTTTCTTTTTTGTTCTATTCCCCCTTCCTTTAAGTCATTTTGTGCATAGTTTTACATAATATTCGGTCATGTTGGGATTAAAGAAGCAAAAACAGCCTGAAGAGCCGTTTAGGACCCGAAAGAGCCGATTCCTTTTAGTGAGCCGAGCCGAAGAAGCCGGTTCTCGACAAACTCTACTGACTTTACTTTTCAACTTCGTTCGACATTGACTTCAAAATACCGCATTTAGAAAACATCGTCAGGGGAACCCGTGTATTTTTACCTTCATGCACTGTAACTTTGACTTAATTCGCTTCTTAATTAGCAATTTCGAGCCCTGATTTTTGTGCGCTGGCTAGATTTTCTTGTGCGCCGAGAATGTGCGACCAGTGCGCAATTGCGCGCGCAGCTTAGAGGGAACATTGGTGGTAAGCTTTCTCTCCTGGCTTTGATCTCTTTGTTCTCCGGCAAAACTAACATCAAATGCCACAGAAACAAAATGAAAAGAAATCCAAACAGCTTGCCAACATCATTTTTCCGTTACTCCCCAAGCCTGCACAAAATTGAGTCATTTTATTCCTATTTACTTTCTTTTGTCTTTTATTAGCATATTTTGTATTGGAGTAATCCAAAAGTAATTGAAAGTAATCCAGTTAAAGTAACCCTACCCAACCCTGACGACCACAGAGCTAACTAGGGAGGGTTGCCAACACAGTTTGCAAATGCCAGAAAAGTCGAACATTGTTGTTCATTAGTGTAATGTTAAAATGAGCTGAGGCATGAAAGCGCGCAATAAAAACAGCACAAATGTGACTCATAATCACTCAACAGAGATACAGTGTGAAATCATTGTTCCAAAGCAAATGAGCTTTATGCGGCCATAGGTAATAACTGGACCGTAGAGCAGTCGACCCGAACTGCTGTGCTTAGTAATAATAATAATAATAATAATAATTTCCTTGTATGGTCATTCTGTGTAACAATGTACACAGAACGAAATGTCGATTGCACCTGACCCGTTGTAGCGAGCCGATGCAGCCGCAGCCAACAGAGGGCGCCGCCGACCACACTTTTTAAGTCTTAGGAATGACTCGGCCGGGGCGCGAACCACCGACCTCCCAGTCTCAAAGCGGGCGCCTTACCATCTAGGCTACTGAGCTGGTATAGTACTTCCCCCAATTGAGCTGAATAATCTTATTTGTTGGGTATTGATAATAAAACCAAAGTAATATTCTTTGGTAATCGCAATCAAGATTTAGAAGTAAAAATGGATGGTGCTGCAATAGACATTGTATCAGAAATGAAGTTTTTAGGGGTCATAATAGACAATAAATTAATTTGGAAAATACAAATCAGACACGGCAGCACGGCGGCGCAGTGGTTAGCGCTTGTGCGGTACAGTTCATGTCATGGGAACCTGTCGTGGGTTCAAATCCTGCTCCAGACTTCCTGTGCGGAGTTTGTATGTTCTCCCCATGCTTTCGTGGGTTTCTGTTGCGTGGGCACTCCAGTTTCCTCCCACGTTCCAAAAAACATACATTTCAGGTGAATTGGAAGGTCCAAATTGTCCCTAGGTGTGACTGAGCGAGTTGTCTGTCCCTGTGTGCCCTGCGATTGGCTGGCAACCAGTTCAGGGTGTCCCCTGCCCACTGCCCGGAGATGGCTGGGATGGGCTCCAGCCCTTCCGCGACCCTAATGAGGATAAGCGGTACGGCTAATGAGATGAGATGAGATGAGATGAGACATCAGACACATACAAACTAAAGTATCTAAAAACATTTCAATCATCAATGAAGCCAAATTCCTTTTAAACTATAATGCATTGTATTTATTATATTGTTCTCTAGTTCTTCCATACTTGACATATTGTGCAGAAGTCTGGGGCAATCATTTCAAAAGTTCACTACAGACCCTTTTTATCCTCCAAAAACGTGCAGTTAGAACCATACACAGGGTAGGATATCGGGATCGTACTAATATTTTATTCCTGCAGTCCAAATGATTAAAATTAGATGATTTAGTCAAATTGTCATGTCCTGCACGGTTGTCATGGCGCCCAGCTGGCCCGCCCCTTGACACTGGCTGACCTGCATTTACTGATTACTCCTATGGCTCCTATTCAACGCGCCTTTTGGAACTGCCCTTTGCCAGATCGTTGTTTACCCTTGTTGAAAACTTGTTGATACCTGTTTATTCTTGTTTTGCTTGATGGACTTTGTTGTAACATTCTGAGAGATTCCTGCAAGTTCTGTTTAATCCCGTTAAATGCCTAGTCTGTAGTTTTGCCTGCATTTGAGCCGGCTTTGTTTTGTTTTTGGTCCGTTTGTGTGTTGGACAACTTTTTTTTCTCAATTAAAATGACAGATCGTCTACGCAAATGAGTTCCAACTTCCTGGTTCCCGACCCGCTTCGTGACAAAAGATTTTCACTGCACAACTGCTATTTAGGGTCAGCAAAAACATAGTGCCGGAAAACATCCGTAAATGATTCATTCGGAAAGAGGGAAATTATAACTTAAGGGGCTGTAGTGAATTCATAATCCCAAAGGTGAGAACCACCAGGAAAAGTATGTGTGTGTCTGTGTGTGGAGTCAAACTTTGGTATGGTCTGCAAGACGAGATCGAACGCTGTCCAACTATTCACTTGTTCAAATTTAAATACAAAAAAACATTTCTGGCGGAATACAGAGATGAAAAAAATCGGGTATGAGTGATACGAGAGATTGGGAATAGTTAACGTTGTGTTATTGTTGCTATTCTTATATCAAAACTGTTATTATTAATAATGTTATGTTATTACATTTGTTGCTATATCGTTGGTACATTTGGCGGGGAAAATAATATAAACGTTAGCTTCTTACTACCCCTTTCGAACATATTATGTAACGTTATTTTGTTGTTGAATTATTGTTTTTGTTTTTTGTTTTTTATTTTGATGTTCGAATAAAGTTTTCATTCATTCAAGTTTTCATTGATCTTGATTCCCTGTGATTAATTCCTATATCGACTTATTTTCATAAAAAAGCACACATTATATACCATAGCCATATCCCCCTAGTGCAGGGGTGTCAAACAGGCGGCCCGTGGGCCGGATAAGGCCCGCTAAGGGAGTGAATCCGGCCCGCGAGACAACGCTGAGGGAAGCGCAAGAGAAAAACGAGCTGCAGGTTGAAATATGTCCACTTGATGTTGCCAAAGCCAGGTGCCTCTCACAAAGACGCTGTAGTTGTATTTCTTTCTTTCTCTCTCTCGTCCTCCCCTTTTCTCTCACTTTCTGTCTCTCTTTTTCACTCTTTCTGTCTCTCTTTTTATATTTATTTGTTCCTCTTTGTCTCTTTCTCTCTCTATGTCTTTTTACCTTCTTTTGCTTTCTCTTCCTTTTTTCCTTTTCTGTCTCTTTTCTCCGTTTCTCTCCCTTGCTTTCCCCTTCTCTCTTTCATCTTTTCTCTCCTCTTTCTCGCTTTCAATTTCTCTTTGGGTTTCTTTCTTTCTCTCTCTTTTTCCCCCTCTCTCCCTATTTCTCTTGTTATCTCTTTTTTTCTCACTTTGTCCGCTGTCTTTCTCCCTCCCTTTCTCTCTCTCTTTCTTTCCCATTTCTCTCTTTCCTTGTCCCATACTCTCTCAATTTCTCTCCCTCTCTTTCGCTTATTTCTTTCTCTTTTTCTTTCTCCTCAATCAACTAGTCCGGCCCCCGAGAAAATATATGTTCTATCGTTAAAATGTGTTTGACACCCCTGCCCTAGTGGGAGGTGGCTAGAGTCATTTCTGACTCTTTTTGGGAGATTGATTCAGAGGAGAGGATTCCCAGCCCCCTCGCTCAACCCAACTGAGGTGTTGGGAGTCATTAGGTGACCAAACCCCCTAATTCCAACCCAAGCAGGAAGTCAACGGGTACCAATGTTTAAGTCTTGGGTATGACTGGGCCGAGGCTTGAACCACGACCTCCCAGTCTCGGGGCGGGCGCCATACCCCCAAAGCCACCGAGCCTTGGGGGTATGGCACACATACAGGAGGAAATAAATCCCAATTTTGGTTTGGGTTATCCTCCTTGGAACAGGATCAGGGAGGAAAGCTCTGCTCTTGGTTTAACTGAAGCGTGTTATCGCAGCGTACATTTGAAAAGGCATTGTTCAAAGTGGTGTGCAATTCACGTTCGCTCCTGTGAGCCTTCTGCATTAATGCACAAGCCGCTAAACACACGAACTCAAATGGCATGCTAAGATACTATGGCAACTCAAAATAAATCTGTTCCATCCATTAGTGTGAATGTTCATTTGTGTCATCAACTCGAGTGCGCCTTTTATAAAGTTCTTGGAGTTCCTGTTGGATAAGTCCTTGAAGATAATGATCTAATAGACAGGTGTCAAACGGGCGGGCCGACCGGCCAGATCAGGCCTGCTAAGGGATTGAATCCGGCCTGCGAGACAACACTCAGAGAAGCGCAAGAGAAAAACAAGCTGCAGGTTGAAATATGTCAACTTGATGTTGCCAAAGCTAGGTGCCCCTCTCTCTCTCTCTATCTCTCTCTCACTCCCACTCTCTGTCTTTTTCACGCTCTGTGTCTTTTTTTCTCTTCCTTTGTTGCTCTTTGTCTCTTTCTCTGTGTGTCTTTTTAACTTAATTTGCTCTAACTTCTTTCTCTCCCACTCTCTGTCTCTTTCTCTGTGTGTCTTTTTAACTTATTTTGCTCTCTCTCTCTCTCTCTCTCCTCTCTCTCTCTCTCTCTCTCTCTCTCTCTCTCTCTCTCTCTCTCTCTCTCTCTCTCTCTCTCTCTCTCTCTCTCTCTCTCTCTCTCTCTCTCTCTCTCTCTCTCTCTCTCTCTCTCTCTCTCTCTCTCTCTCTCTCTCTCTCTCTCTCTCTCTCTCTCTCTCTCTCTCTCTCTCTCTCTCTCTCTCTCTCCTCTCTCTCTCTCTCTCTCTCTCTCTCTCTCTCTGGTGTATTGAATAACAAACGCATCATTAACAATATCCAAAAATAAAAATGGTTCTGGTCAATTTAAAGAATCTGTGACAAACCATGGTGTTCATTCTCCTATTTAGTCATTACATTTGTGCATATGGTAATGATAATGTGTGTATTCTAGCCGTTGGGCTTTATGTCATGAAATTTGAAATGTTAAAAAAAAATTATTTTGGCGCATCGTGTCATGGTTGCCATGGTGCCCAATAGGTCCCCGCCGTGTGGCGCCAGGTTCTGTCAATGTTGCCACGGTGCCCAATTGGCCCCACCCACTGACACCAGCTGCAACGCGTTGACTGATTGCTCACTGGGAGTACTTAAACGCGGTCTTGCGAGTTGCCTGGTGTCAGAGCGTCTGCGAAACTTCTGCTAGAGTCTGTGTGATATGCCAAGTCCTGTAAATTTGCCTGTGTTTGATCCTGTTTTATTTTCGGCCCTATCTGTTTGATTTTGATCACTCTTTTGTTCGGATTTCAATACACTTCCACGACCATCGATCCCCGGATCGATTGTGCGCGCATTCCTCCGCTCCCTAATAAACTGTGAGTACGTTACGCTATTGGGTTCTCATTCCTCTTTCCTGCCCTGGTTCGCGACAGAACGCTCTGACCACAAAATGAACCCAGCGAACACTCACACAAGCGCAGATAGGGGAGAGCTAGAAACTCCCTCCGCCCTGCAGCAGTAGCACCGGACTGAGGGTGAGGTCCGGCGACTTTGACGTCACCGCCCTTCTGCTGCGGTTCCAGCAACGACAACTGCTGCTCGAGCGGAATCTACGGAGCATGCAGCGCCAGCAATTAGTTCAGCTGAATGAGCTCCTGTCGGCAACGGCCCCGCCTCCCGGGGTCTCTTCTCCTGCCACGCTGTCACCTTTCCCGCCCATTTGGTCCACGGACTTGCCATGGGAATTGCTGTGCCTCGAATGGGGTTTCCAGGAAGATTTGGCAGCGAGCTGTCCGAGGTCCCTGTCGGCCTCGATGCCGCGCCTGTCAGCCGACCCTCCGCACCCGTCTGTCAGTCAGACTCCCCTGCTCCCCCAGTCTGAGCTTCTTAGCGACCCACCATGTGGGAAAAGCAACCCGTGGAAGCCATTTTGTCAACAGGGACTTGAAAGCGCTCCTCAACATGATACTAAGTCTGTATTAAGAATGCCCCTAAGGTGTCAGATGTTAAAGATGCTGCGATCATCTTTTCATTTCTCAGCATCTTTCAGCATTGGAGTCACGTTACCCGGCAACGTCTTTGTCTCCTCCATCATCTTCATCACCCCCTCCTCAACTCCAGAGGGAGCCTTCCATGTCAGCAAGGGCTGCTGAGTGTCCAGTGAAAGTCCAGATGTAAAGTGACAAGCAGCCTGTATTTATAGGCTACGTGAGGAAGGGGAACGCATGGCTCACTGTAGAATCTATTTATAGACCTTTTACTGATTCCCCAACGCTCATGCGGGGGGAGATGGTTCGCTAGGGGAATGACATGCGAGGATCCCATAAATCCACAGCCATTGGCTGAGACTCCTCATGTTTATCCTTACCAGGGTTGGGTAGGGTTACTTTAACTGGATTACTTTCAATGACATTCGGATTACTCCAATACCAAATATGCTAATGAAAGACAAAAGAAAATAAATATGAATAAAATGAGGACTCACAACACGTGGTACGCTTTCTCTCCTGGCTTTGATCTCTTTGATCTCCGGCAAAACTAACATACAATGCGACGGAAACAAAATGAAAATAAATCCAAACCGCTTGCCAACATCATTTTTGCTGTTCGATGTGTTCCGTTACTCCCCAAGCCTGCACAAAATGTAGTCATTTTATTTAGTTTATTTTGTCTTTTATTAGCATATTTGGTATTGGAGTAATCCAAAAGTAATTGAAAGTAATCCAGTTAAAGTAACCTTACCCAACCCTGGTGACATGCCCACACTTTCTTGGGTAATTATTGTGTAAATTATAACCTTATCTTCTTTGTTCCTTTATCTTCTTTGTTTTCTTTTATCCTCACTGTTAAATGTGAACCTGGAGTGCCACGCCCAATTTCCTTGTCACAATATTTTCAACCCATTTTGTAACAATGACAATAAAGTTATATTCTATTCTTCTATTCTATCACGGTCCCTGGCAGGGTTGGGTAGGGTTACTTTAACAGGATTACTTTCAATGACTTTTGGATTACTCCAATACCAAATATGCTAATAAAAGACAAAATAAATATGAATAAAATGATGACTCACGACATGTGGTAAGCTTTCTCTCCTGGCTTTGATATCTTTGATCTCCGGCAAAACTGACATAAAATGCGACGGAAACAAAATGAAAATAAATCCAAACAGCTTGCAAACATCATTTTTGACGTTCCATGTATTCCGTTACTCCCCAAGCCTGCACAAAATTGAGTCATTTTATTCATATTTACTTTCTTTTGTCTTTTATTAGCATGTTTGGTATTGGAGTCATCCAAAAGTAATTGAAAGTAATCCAGTTAAAGTAACCCTACCCAACCCTGACCCAGATCGACTCGTCCTTCCATTGAGCCTATTACACCTTTACTACCAACTCTTGTTGGAAAATGTTCCCAGTCAGGCTAATGGATGATTCAGTATTTGTTTCCATATTTCGCAAACACTACAGGAACTACAGCAGGGATTCTCCCTAATGCCTGGTAGGAAAAGATGTCTTTCCCACTAAGTTATCAATGATTGCAGTGTTCATTTTACCTGTGAAAAGTGATGGGTCGCGGGGACTCGCATGCTCCAAAATCTATGGGTCCCAACCAGTGTTCCCTCTAAGCTGCGCGCGTGCGCAATTGCGCATTGCTCCCACTTTCTCTAGCTGGAAAATCTAGCTAGCGCACAAAAATGAGGGCCCGAAATTGCTAATTAAGAAGCGAATTAAGTCAAAGTTACAGTGCATGAAGGTAAAAATACAAGGGTTGCACTGACGTGTCGTAAATGCGGTATTTTGAAGTCGAACGAAGTTGAGTAAAGTTAGTAGAGTATGTCAAGAACCGGCTTCTTCGGCTCGGCTTACTGAAAGGAACCGGCTCTTTCGGGTCTTAAACGGCTCTTCAGGTTGTTTTTGCTTCTTTAATCCCAACATGACTAAATATTAAGTAAAATTATGCACAAAATGACTTAAAGGAAGGGGGGAATAGAACAAAAAAGAAAAAAATACCAAAATGAAAAATTTGTGAAAAGCTGAGAAAAAAAGAAACAAATGGAAGAGAAAAAAGAATTTTTTTTTAAAAGCCAGAAAAAAAGAAAAGAAAGAAATGTGGGGAAAAAATTAAAAGGAGAACAAAAAGAAAAAAGTAACAGCTCAGAAAAAAACACAACGAAATTTTTTTCAAAGGAATTTAAAAAAAAAGTAGAAAAAAAACACAGAAAAAAGAATAAAAAGTTTGTGTTGCATTCAAATAATTTCCAATTATATCAAGTGAATCTTGTTTCCAACATTGTACTTCCACTCAAAAATGTGATTAAGTACAGTTCTGTATCTTATAACCGACTAAATAAGCCCCCAAAAATGTTAATATTATGCAAAAAATATATCAGGAAATAAAAATAAATAGATATCTTGTGAAAGAATTGTAAGAACAAACGACATTTGTAGGTCGTACAACTTTTGCAATAGTACATGAGTCAATTCATTCAAAAGTGAAAAATATATTTGCATTGCCGGAAACTCAGCAAAATGTCACTTGATGTCAAGTTTTGGACATGTTTGATAATCAATTATCTTGCCACACTTGGGATTATGGTTGCTCACTGTTGTTTCAAGCGCTGCTCACCGACTTTGTGCGAACGCTCAGACCCGTGGAAAATTACACTTCGACATGTAACACGGAGGAGCCGGGATTCCAACTGCGATCTCTTGATCCCAAGACGAGCGCTCTACCTCTTACGCAACTGCCGCCAACCAGGTTTAGAAAGTTATCAGGTGGAAACGCAGATTTTCTAAGGGAATCCCTTGCATTGAGTAAAAGTGGTCATATATATTCCGTCCCCAAAAAGGGACAAACCCCAACAATGACTTTGCCTGAATGAGAGACTTTCATTTGCACACACTTCCTCCCACGTCCTTCAGCGACACAGCATGTTATGATGCAGAATGGCGTCTGCTCATCAAGATGACAGACCCACTCTGACAGCGCAGCAGCAAGAGCAGTGCGGACAGGGGGAAATAAAATTTTTCACAATTGCTCTAACGCTATAAAACAGACGCAGGAGACTGCCACAGTGGCACCTTTGCATGTAAGGTGGGCCAAGCGTACACCAGAAACAGCTAGCATTATGTGACCCAGACAAGTTTTGTATTGATTGATTGATTATTGCTCCAGCGAAGGTCGGGGGGGTCCCGTCCCTGTGCGTTGAGCCGACCAGATGAACCAGGTTTTTCCAATGCTGGCGGTCTTGTGCCAGCTGTTCTGCATCCTCTACGGCAACTCCGTGTTGTTGGAGGTCGCCCGCAACGACGTCGAGCCATCGAGTGCGGGGTTTCCCTCGTGGTCGTCTCCATCCTGCGGCCTTTGGGTCAAACTGGAGAATGGCTCGTGTCGGATGGTCTGGTGGTAAACAAAGGACATGGCCAAACCAGCGGGTGCGGCGTTGTGCGACCAAAGAAGATGCTCGGGGCTGGCACGTCCGGGCTCTGAGCTCTTTATTGGAGACTCGCTGGGGCCACCTGATGTTCTCGATGGTTCTGAGAGCCCTGTTATCAAAACCGTCGATTCTTGTGGCCAGGGTATCGTTCAGGGGCCATGTTTCTGAGCCATAAAGCAGGATAGAGAGTACGGCGAGGTTGTAAATGCGGAGCTTCGTCTTGCGTGCGATGGTCTGGTGCCGCCAGAGTGGTTTCCAGAGAGACTGCAGAGCAGATGCTGCCAGGGCTCTTCTGCAGAGAATCTCTGGTTTTAGGCCCCCATTGTCTGTCACCATGGACCCCAAAGTATCGTGTTTTTTACCTCACAGCTCAAGTGATTGAGTAGAGCTGAATAATCATCTGGAATCACTTACCGTATTTTCCGCACTATAAGGCGCACCTAAAAGCCTTTATTTTTTTCAAAAGCTGACCATGCGCCTTATAATACAGTGCGCCTTATATATGGATCAATATTACCATATTTTCCGCACTATAGGGCGCACCGGGTGCTAGGGCGCACCCCCAAAAAATTGTTTTTGGTCCTATATCTCCCATACATAAGGCGCACCGGATTATAAGGCACTACAATGGGAACGTGGACAAAACAGTCAGATCGTTCAGTCCAACTTATTACCCCCTTAACATTCCCAAAGCTTCCAAAGACGCAAATACGTGTCGAGAACACGTGCAGATGCGGTGTCTGTACGATGTCACTCAAATGCATCGTTCCAAATATCATTCGGAAGGTTAAAGTCTTGGGATTCAAATAATGCCAACCATTCCTTAGTTTCTATTTTCTTTTTCGCTCGCAACTTTACTGTGCATATGACAATATACACTTGGAATTGAGTTTAATTTAAAAAAAGACCTATCACAGAAACATCGAGATCACTATGAAACAAGATACAGGGAAAATATATAGCCGGAGTAGCTCACCGAAATCGTTGCGTTCAATAATAATGTGCAACCATGGTCCTCTTATATCCGTGAGTGTAGTAAATCCAGGAGAGTAAAATATTTACAAATACAGAATAGTAAAACATGTTTTCTTTATGCCGTAGACAACCAAACTTGCTATTCACATTCATTTTTTCGGCCAATCGCAGGCTTTGTTTTGCCCCTTTAGCCTATGCGAGCCTGTAAATGATAAAAAGGATCCGCCTCCTTTACCTCCGAATAACTTTAGCCAATAGTGACTGATTCAAATGATGATTGACACATTGGTTAGGAAATGAAACGCCTGTATAAAAATCCCAGCATACACCGCGGACGACTTCGCCTTCAGGGGAAAATCTAGTTGGCGGCTGCTTGCTTTAGTTGCAAGACTTTGCGACTTAATATTGATCCATATATAAGGCGCACTGTATAATAAGGCGCATGGTCAATTTTTGAAAAGAATAAAGGCTTTTAGGTGCGCCTTATAGTGCGCAAAATACGGTAACATGTATATAAAATTTGTACCGTAAATTCCGGACTATAAGCCACTACTTTTTTCCCTAAACGTTCAGCCCTGCGGCTTATTCAGTGAAGCGGCCAATTTATGTAATTTTTCTAACGGCCACCAGCGGCACTGGAGTATAAAAGGTAAGATTAAGACCAGTAGAATATGTGCGCCAAGAAAGACTGCAACCTCTAAGTTTATGCATACATTGTTTAAGTAAAGGTACGTTCCGATAATGAGGAAGACGCCCTTGATGGCAATATCGAGCGTGATCCTACTAGCGTGTTGGTACCTTTCAAAGGCACGGTTTGGGATGAAAGTTATATCATTATTATTAAAGCTTTGAAAACTCTCTCGGTGTACCGTCTTTCTTCGTAAATATGTGTAACCATGTATAATATGTATATGCAACTGTATATTTTTGTAATATATTTATTTTAGAAATTTATTCTGTTATGTGTTCTACGGGCGAATCAAAAAGAAGGGGCGGAGCAAACGCGGGCTGATGGGAAGTGGGGTAAAGCTGAGTTACCGGTAGATCTGTCTGTTGTCGCAGCGGACAATAGTGGATATATATTTTTCCCACCCTTATCTTTGGAAATATACATTTTGTTTCCTTGGATTACTTTCAACGGGACCCGGACTTCAGGTTGGAAGCTAGGAGGCTAGGACCTTGACTCAGCCTCATGGCTCGGAGCAAGTGTCTCGGCCTATTGGCTTTATAGTGTATTATGATTTGACCGATAATGGATCATTGATAAAGAATACAGAACAATAAACCTCTACAAAATCACAATTATGGAACTTACAGCCTGGTCTGGGTTAAACTTGTGATCGGGTCACAAGTTTTAATGTGGGCGCACGCGGCTTATACACAGGTGCGGCTTGTGTAAGTACAAAAGTGGAAAATCACTTAAAAAGTGGTGGGTGCGGCTTATAATCAGGTGCGCTCTATAGTCCGGATTTTACGGTATATTTAAAATATTAGTCCAAGAAAAAACATCTAAAGGACAGTAAAAAAATAAATGACAGGGCATACCCCCACACCAGCCTATTTTGCTCTAGAGCAGGGGTGTCAAACTCATTTTAACTCGGGGGCCACACGATAGAAGAAACATTCTGTCGGGGGCCGGACTAGTAGATTAAAGAGAAAGAAAAAGAGAGATCAAGAAATAAGAGACAGAGGGAGGAAAAAGGAGAGACGGCGGGACAAAGAATGAAAAAGAGAGAGGGAGAGAGCGTGAGAAACAAAAGAAAAAAAATGTGAGAGAGGGGGAAAAGAAAGGGAGAGGAAGAAAGAAATCCAAAGAGAAATAGAAAGACTGAAGGAGAGAAAAGAGAAAAGAAAGCGCAAAGGGTATGAAGAGTGAAAGAGAAAAGAGAGAGAAGGAAAAAAATGAAGATAGAGCAAAAGAGGTTAAAAGACACAGAGAGAGGAAGAGACAAAGAGCAACAAAGGAAGAGAAAAAGAGAGGCACAGAGAGTGAAAGAGACAGAGACAGAGTGGGAGAAAAGGGGTGGAAAAGAAAGATAGAGAGAGATAAATAAATACAAGTACAGTGTCTTTGTTCGAGGCACCTGGCTTTGGCAACATCAAGTGGACATATTTCAACCTGCAGCTTGTTTTTCTCTTGCGCTTCTCTGAGTGTTGTCTCGCGGGCCGGATTCAACCCCTTAGCGGGCCTGATCTGGCCCGCGGGCCGCCTTTTTGACACCTGTGCTCTAGAGAAAGGTTGTATGTCAAAAAGAGTGTAACATTTAACACGTTTAAGAAGCCTATTAAATATTCAGAATGTGAATGAAACTGAGGCACAGGACCCCTGAAAGCTAATCTTGCATTACACTGTATGAGAATTATTATATGATCGGCATTTAATTACCGGGGTGTCAAGTCTGAACTAGGCTATCACACTGAGGGGGAAGTGTTTCCACAGCTAAAACATGGCGTTTTTTAATTGAAAAGTAGTGGAAATTGTATGGTTCAATCAGTCGGTCAAGAAGGCTACACTTGAAATCAGTCTCAATCAATGTTCCCTGTAATTTTCCTTACGGGTCTGAGCGTTCACACAAAGTCGGTGAGCAACGCTTGAAACAACAGTGAGCAACAGCAATCCCAAGTGTGGCAACTAAATCATTATCAATCATGTCCAAAACTCGACATCAAGTGACATTTTGCTAAGTTTCCGGCAATGCAAAATTATTTTTCTCTTTTGAATGATTTGACTCATGTATTATTGCAAAGGTTGTACGGCCTACAAACGTCGCTTGTTCTTACAATTCTTTCACAAGATTTCCATTTCTTTTTATTTCCTGATCTATTTTGTCGCATAATATTAACATTTTTGGAGGCTTATTTAGTCGATTGTAAGATACAGAACTGTACTTAATCACGTTTTTTAGTGGAAGTACAATGTTGGCAACAAGATTGACTTGATATAATTGGAAATTATTTGAATGCAACACAAACTTTTTCTTCTTTTTTCTGTGTTTTTTTTCTACTTTTTTTCAAATTCCTTTATAAAAAATCTCATTGTGTTTATTATTATTCTCAATTTACTTTTTTCCCACATTTCTTCCTTTTTTTCTGGCTTTTTTTCTGAATTTTCCCTTATTTTTTCTCTTTCTTTTGTTTCTTTTTTTCTCAGCTTTTCACTACTTTTTCATTTTGGTATTTTTTTCTTTTTGTTCTATTCCCCCCTTCCTTTAAATCATTTTGTGCATAAGTTTACTTAATATTTGGTCATATAGGGACGAAAGAAGCAAAAACAACCTGAAGAGCCGTTTAGGACCCGAAAAAAGAAGGAAAAAGTCAGAAAAAGCCAGAAAAAAAGAATGAAAGAAACAAAGGAAAAAAAGTAAATAGATAACAAAAAGAAAAAAGTAACAGCTAGGAAAAAATAAACACAACGAGATTTTTTTTAAAGGAATTTAAAAAAAAGTAGAAAAAAACACGGAAAAAAAGAAGAAAAAGTTTGTGTTGCATTCAAATCATTTTCAATTATACCAGGTCAATCTTGTTGCCAACATTGTACTCCCACTAAAAAACTGTGATTAAATACAGTTCTGTATCATGCAACCGACTAAATAAGCCCCCAAAAATGTTAGTATTATGCGACAAAAGATACCAGGAAAAAAAAGAAATGAAAATCTTGTGAAATAATTGTTGTAAAAACAAACGACGTTTGTAGGCCGTGCAACCTTTGCAATAGTACATTAGTCAATTCATTCAAAAGTGAAAAATAATTTTGCATTGCCGGAAACTCAGCAAAATTTAAAAAAGTTTTGGACATGTTTGATAACGACTTAGTTGCCACACTTGGGATTGCCGTTGCTCACTGTTGTTTCAAGCGTTGCTCACCGACTTTCCGTGAATGCTCAGACCCGTGGAAAATTACAGGGAACATTGAACATAAGCCAATTTGATGTAGTGTAGGCACAGTACCATGCCGTAAGACTAATGGAAAAACTGACTCGGAAGAGTACTTAGTACCAGGGCGAGGCAAAGCAAGGAACTATGTAGTGGAAAAGGGGCTTCAGAATTCACTATTCCTTGACATCTTTATAAAAGTAGAATTTCTACTGAGGCTTTCGTATATGATCTTAATAAAAGGTTCAAATGTAACTACCCCTCTTTGTTCATTGAATCATCCAGAACCAGACACTGTACCACTTTAAATTGATTTCCTTTTTAAACAGATGGTAATTCCTCTTAAATGGGCGCACATATATTATAAGGCACAGCGCACACATAAAATGAAAATACAAGAGAGCCTTGAAACTCCATTTCCATGCTTGATGTGATCATTATGCTTGCACACTAGGCACCGCTCTCATTAAAAAATAATAAATAAATAAATAGAGCATCAGACGACAGTTTTAGAATAATTGCGATAGTATTTCACTCTCTGTGTCTCGATTTTTCTCTTCCTTCCATTTCTCTTTCTTTTGTTCCTTTTTCCTTTTCTCTTTCTCTCTAACATCCTACATGCCGACATTTCTTGTGTAGATATTGTGTAAATTAGAACTATAACCAATGTTCTCTGTAATTTTCCACGGGTCTGAGCGTTCACACAAAGTCGGTGAGCAGCGCTTGAAACAACAGTGAGCAACAGCAATCCCAAGTGTGGAAACTAAATCATTATCAAACATGTTTCGGGCAATGCAAAATTATTTTTCTCTTTTGAATGAATTGACTCATGTACTATTGCAAAGGTTGTACGGCCTACAAACGTCATTTGTTTTTTACAACAATTCTTTCACAAGATATCCATTTCTTTTTTTTTTCCTGATATATTTTGTCGCATGATATTAACATTTTGGAAATTATTTGATTGCAACACAAACTTTTCCTTCTTTTTTTCTGTGTTTTTTTTTTTCTTTTTTTCTATTCTTTTTTTTAATTCCTTTAAAAAAATGTCATTGTGTTTATTTTTCCGAGCTGTTACTTTTTTTTTGTTCTCTATTTACTTTTTTCCTACATTTCTTTCTTTTTTTTTTTTTCGGCAGGTCTGTCTCTCTCTCTCTCTCTCTTCTCTCTCTCTCTCTCTCTCTCTCTCTCTCTCTCTCTCTCTCTCTCTCTCTCTCTCTCTCTCTCTCTCTCTCTCTCTCTCTCTCTCTCTCTCTCTCTCTCTCTCTCTCTCTCTCTCTCTCTCTCTCTCTCTCTCTCTCTCTCTCTCTCTCTCTCTCTTTTTCTCTTCCTTTGTTGCTCTTTGTCTCTTTCTCTGTGTGTCTTTTTAACTTATTTTGCTCTAACTTCTTTCTCTCTCACTCTCTCTCTCTCTCTCTCTCTCTCCTCCACCCCTTTTCTCCCACTCTCTGTCTCTTTCACTCTCTGTGTCTTTTTAACTTCATTTGCTCTAACTTCCTTTTTTCCTTTTCTCTTTCTTTCTTCCTACCCTTTGCGCTTTCTTTTCTCTTTTCTGTCTTTCTATTTCTCTTTGGATTTCTTTCTTCTCTCCCTTTCTTTCCTCCTCTCTCATGACTTCTCTTTCTATCCCCTTTGTTTCTCATGCTCCCTCTCTCTCTTTTTCTTTTTCTGTCCCGCCCTCTCTCCTTTTCCCTCCCTCTTTCTCTCATTTCTTTATCTCTCTTTTTCTTTCTCTTTAATCTACTAGTCCGGCCCCCGACAGAATGTTTGTTCTATCGTGTGGCCCCCCGAGTTAAAATGAGTTTGACATCCCTGCTTTACACGAACCATATCGAATGGATGCACGAGATACTAAACAATAAAAATATCTTATAAGTTCTTAGCTTGTTAAAGATACATTGCAGTGTGTTTACACTACACACAAACTAGGAAGAGGAAGTAGATTTCTTCTTCACGGTGGATGCTGGGTGAGCTCCCACAGCGCCACACAGTGGCAGAAAGAAGCACTACATTACTGTCCTGTACTCGAAAAAGGGTGCACAATACAAAATCTAACTTTACAGCAAGTAATTTTCGACATCCCGAAAAAAATGTTCGTATCTACCGTTTTGCGCAAGTCAAATGATCGTAAGTAGGGGAGCGACTTTAGTTTATTAAATGTTTATTTTTAGTACAAAACAATGCAGGTTACTTATACAAGCCTTAAATATAATTATATAAGCATACATAATATAGCAATGAAGTACGTTACGAAAAACCTTTACGAATGATCGTCCGGAAAGTAGGGCAGTGTCTGTACAGTATTTGATATAAATAAATTATCTTTAAATTTGAATAAAACCAAAGCAATATTCTTTGGTAATCGCAAGGCAAATCAAGATTTAGAAGTAAAAATGGATGGTGCTGCAATAGACATTGTATCAGAAATTAAGTTTTTAGGGGTCATAATAGACAATACCGTAAATTCCGGACTATAAGCCGCTACTTTTTTTCCCAAACGTTCAACCCTGCGGCTTATTCAGTGATGCGGCCAATTTATGTCATTTTTCTAACGGCCGCCAGCGGCGCTCGAGTACAAATGTAGTACATGTATTTATTTTAGAAACTTATTCTGATATGTTTTGTACGAGCAAATGAGAAAGAAGGGGCGGGGCAAACGCGGGCTGACAGGAAGTGGAGTAAAGGTGAGATAGTGGATAGTGGATATATATTTTTCCCACCCTTACCTTTGGAAATATACACTTTTTTCCTTGGATTACTTTCAACGGGCACCTGGACTCTGTAGGTCTGCATTAAATTTTAAGTACCAGTATCATTTTCGGTTCATTAGGCCGGCTGTGTTTTTTAGACTGTGTCGGGTAAGGGTTTATATCGTGATTGAATTGCGTTTTTTCAATCTGGGCGCATGCCGCTAATATACAGGTGCGGCTTGTGTATGTACTAAATCGATTTTCCTCCTGAAATGTAGTGGGTGCGGCTTATAATCAGGTGCGCTCTATAGTCCGGAATTTACGGTAAATGAAGTTGGAAAACACACATCAGACACATACAAACTAAGGTATCTAAAAGCATTTCAATCATTAATAAAGCCAAATTCCTTTTAAACTATAATGCATTGTATTTATGATATTGTTTTCTAGTTCTGCCAACATATTGTGCAGAAGTCTGGGGCAATAATTACAAAAGTTCACTCCAGTCCCTTTTTATCCTTCAAAAATGTGCAGTAAGAACCATACACAGGGTAGGATATCAAGATCATACTAATATTTTATTCATGCAGTCCAAATTGTTAAAATTGGATGATTTAATAAAATGTTTCACTTCACAACTGCTATTTAAGGTCAACAAAAACATAGTGCTAGAAAACATCTGTAAATTATTCATTCGAAAAGAAGGAAATTAGAACTTAAGGGGCTGTAGTGAATTCCAAATCCCAAAGGTGAGAACAACCAGGAAAAGTATGTGTGTGTCTGTGTGTGGAGTCAAACTTTGGAATAATTTACCAGATGAGATCAAACAATGTCCAACTATTCATGTGTTCAAATTTAAATACAAAAAACATTGCTGGCGAAATACAAGGATGCAGATGAAAATACTGCATTTAAAACTATGGTTAACTTTGTTGTTATTGTTGTTATTATTATATCATAACTGTTATTATAAATATTATTTTTATCTTTATTGTTATTATCATTGGTGCCGCAGTGATGTTTGGTAATTAGTGGCATGATGACGTTGAGGGATGGGTATTACGAAGATTAGTGTATAAAATATGTGATTATTATAATTATTATAATTATTGATATCTGACCTATGTAATAAGTACAGTAAGACCTCGGTTATCGCGGTTAATGGGGACCAAAACCACCCGCGATAAGTGAATATCCACAAAGTAGCGACGCACATTAAATTTTTTTTTTTTAATTTATTTATTATTATTATTATTATTATTATTATTAATTATTATTTTTTAGACCCGGTTAATGGGGAGCAAAACCACCCGCTAAAAGTGAAAATCTGCGACCCTTCAAAAAAAAAAAAAAAAAAAAAAAAAAAAAAAATCTGATCTCATTATCTTCACCGCTTATCTTTATTAGGGTCACGGGGGGGATGAGCCCATCCCAGCCATCTCCGGGCAGTGGGCAGGGGACACCCTGAACTGGTTGCCAGCCAATCGCAGCTGCAAATCACATTAGTTCTCGCAGCTTGCTGCGTTCTTTATCGACGCACGACCACCGCTAAGAGTCGTACAGCTGGGCGATTTTACGTCCGCCCGGGACGATCGGAGACAAATTCACGACAGGGTTTTTACTTGCGCCACACCGCGGGTGCCGTTCGGTCGTCCCGCGAGCGAGCCCCTTACCCGCGGCGCGGGTACTTTCGGGCACGATACGCGCGACACCGACAGTTACGGGGGTCCCGTGCACGTCCGCCGCCTATCGTCACGCCGCGCTACTGGGGTCGTCGGACGAGCGGGCTCCCCCCAGTTAAGGGGCTAGCCCGATCTCGAACGCCGCCTTTTCTCGCGTCGCGCCGCGTGACGCCGCGTCCGCCGAACTCGCTCCGTCACGCGGCCTGGGAGTGACCCCCGACCCGAGGTCACAGTTGTCCGGGTTTTTACGGGTTTTTATTTTGGCGTCATAGCTCGGGAAGTCAAAGACCATGCAGGAAAACTTCAAAATGCATTTCTCGGAAAATAATTAAAATATACCGTATTTTCCGCACCATAAGGCGCACCGGGTTATAGGGCGCACCCCAAAAAAATAGTTTTTGGTCCTATTTTTGACATACATAAGACGCACCTGATTATAAGGCGCTACAATGGGAACGTGGACAAAAGAGTCAGATCGTTCAGTCCAACTTATTACCCCCTTAACATTCCCAAAGCTTGCAAAGACGCAAATACGTGTCGAGAACACGTGCGGATGCGGTGTCCGTACGATGTCACTCAAATGCATCGTTCCATCATTCGGAAGGTTAAAGTCTTGGGATTCAAGAAATGCCAACCATTCCTTAGTTTCTATTTTCTTTTTCGCTCGCAACTTTACTGTGCATATGACAATAAACACTTGGAATTGAGTTTAATTTAAAAATAGACACTCCATTCCATCCATTATCTGCACCGCTTATCACAGAAACATCGAGTTCAGTCTGAAACAAGATACAGGGACAATATAAAACCCGGAGTAGCTCACCGAAGTCGTTGTGTTCATAATAATGTGCAGCCAATGTCCTATTATATCCGTGAGTGTAGTAAATCCAGGAGAATAAAATATTTACAAATACAGAATAGAAAAAAATGCTTTCTCTATGCCGTCAGCCACGTGCTATACGCATTCATCTTTTTCGGCCAATTGCAGGCTTTGTTTTGCCGTTTAAGCCAATGCCAGCCTGTAAATGATAAAAAGGATCCGCCCCTTGACCTCCGAATAACTTTAGCCAATAGTGATCGATTCAAATGATGATTGACACATTGGTTAGCCAATGAAACGCCGGTAAATAAATCCCAGCATACACCGTGTACTACTTGGCGTTCGGGGGAAAATCGAGTCGGCGGCTGCTGCATTAGTTGCAAGACATTGCGACTTAATATTGATCCATATATAAGGCGCACTGTATTATAAGGCGCATGGTCAGCTTTTGAAAAAAATAAAGGCTTTTAGGTGCGCCTTATAGTGCGGAAAATACGGTACTCATTCACAAGTGTGTTGGCTGAGGAGAATGGCTAGTAGGCTTGTTGCCGTGGAAACATTTAGCTAAAAGCCCATCAGCCTGATGATGGTGAAGGAAGGTATGCTAGAGAGTGAGAGACTGCGGAAAAAGTCTTATGTGCTTTAAAAAGTTTAAAATGTCGCACTAAAATCAAGTTATTTTTTTTTACACCTTCACACCTAAAAATATTATTGTTCTAGATCAGGGGTGTCAAACTCATTTTAACTCGGGGGCCACACGATAGAAACATTCTGTCCGGGGCCGGACTTGTAGATTAAAAAGAAAGAAAAAGAGATAAAGAAATAAAAGAAAGAGGGAGGGAAGGGAGAGAGAGCGGGACAAAGAAAGAAAAAAAGAGAGAGGGAGAGAGTGTGAGAAACAAAAGATAAAAAGTTGTGAGAGAGGGGGAAAAGAAAGGGAGAGGAAGAAAGAAATCCAAAGAGAAATTAGAAAGACAGAAAGAGAGAAAGAAGAAAAGAAAGCGCGAAGGGTAGCAAGAGAGAAAGAGAAAAGGAAAAAAGGAAGTTAGAGCAAAAGAGGTATAAAGACACAGAGAGAGAAAGAGAAAAAGAGCAACAAAGGAAGAGAAAAAGAGAGACACAGAGTGAAAGAGACAGAGAGAGAAAGAGAAAAAGAGCAACAAAGGAAGAGAAAAAGAGAGACACAGAGTGAAAGAGACAGAGAGTGGGAGAAAAGGGGTGGAAAAGGGGTGGAAAAGAGAGAGAGAGAGAGAGAGAGAGAGAGAGAGAGAGAAATACAAGTACAGTGTCTGTTTTTTGGCAACATCAAGTTGACATATTTCAACCTGCAGCTTGTTTATCTCTTGCGCTTCTCCGAGTGTTGTCTCGCGGGCCGGATTCAATCCCTCAGCGGGCCTGATCTGGCCCACGAGCCGCCTGCTTGACACCTGTGTTCTAGCTATCCCATGTTGATATAAACTACCACAGGGTATTTTTGAGGTATGGCAGGAAACTGAAGACACAAGCCCCGTATTTGCGAGGATAGGAACAGACACGTAGTGCGAGGAAGTTGGTCACTTTGCCGTTGCTCCTCTGATCTGCAAAGCTTATTTTAGTCGTAATAATGACAATGGAAATAAAATGACGTCGACATAACATTAACAGGTTGTGTTAACCCAAATAACCCTTGTGGGGGGGCATGTTTGACTATTAGGAACTTTCTTTTTCGAATTTTCCCAGAATAAAGTACAGAAAATAGTTGAGAATATGTATCGGAACACAAATTAGGTCATTTGTCCCCCACCTTACTCAAATGGAGCATTTATTCCAAGCATCAGAGTCCTCATGATGATGCATAATACTGAAGGATTTTATACATTTTACTATAAAGGATTTTATAAGATTAAATACAAGTTACATTTATCGAGTGCAATGAAGATTTTCACTGAGTGAGCTTCAGGTCACGATGTTCCAAATGCGGAATGTTTTGGCTGGGGAATTTTGATACCAGGGCTCTGACGAAGGACGTCAGGCATTGTTTTGACAAGCTCTGTGTTGTTTTGAGTTTTTCAGACATCGAGGCAAGGGGGTGGACCCCACGTGGGAGGCTTTTCCTGGCACAGCGGGCGAAGAGACGGGGGTCGAGAGAAGAACTTCAGAAGAAAAAAAAGAAGATCGAGAGAGAAGGCTTGACAGAGACTCGAGCGACACTAAATCGGCTAATTCGGCTAATTCAATGGAGTTCACTTAGTTAAATTGTTTAAGAAATTACATCTGCCCCTGTGTGGAAATGCCAGTCTCTTGTCCATATTTTCCCATCAAAAAACGAGGGCACATTGTTAGGTGAATGCAGGTTGTGTTTGGTTAAAGGAGTCAGATAACTAATTCGAACAATTTGGTAAACGGTAAATTTATAATTCCTAACAATACCTAAAATTATTTTACAATGAAACCCCAAAAATGTACCGTATTATAAGGCGCACCAGATTATAAGGCGCATGCAATTAAAACTACTGTAAGGGCTGAGGTTGTACAAAAAAATAGAGAGGTGCCGTATTTGTGCATTGATTCACAAGACCGATAATTATCACTGATTACCAATGCATTCAATTGCATAACATTGGATGCAGTGGGAATCAAACCCAGATCGTGACGTGGAGAGCACAGCATCCTTTTTCTGGACCACTAACGATATATACAACACAATTAAAGGCATTAGGTATTATCTCATCATCACACTCTTTTTAGTCACAGTACCAAATTGTTGACGTTATTATAGAATAGAATAGAATAGAATAGAATATACCTTCATTGTTACAAAATGGGTTAACATATTGTGACAACGAAATTGGGCATAACACTCCAGTTTTACACATTCACAGTGAGGTATGAGCCAAGAAGATAAGGGAACAGAGAAGATAAGGTTATAAAACAAGGGGGATAAGGCTATAGTTATAATTTACATGGTATTTACACAAGAAATGTCGGGGTCTGGGCCGAGAGAATATTGTTAGACATTAAACCGATCAGGACAGCACGGCGGCGCAGTGGTTAGCGCGTGTGCGGCACATTTCTGAGGTCATGAGATCGAACCTCCTGAGTGGAGTTTGCATGTTCTCTCCGTGCTTGCGTGGGTTTCCTCCGGGCACTCCAGTTTCCTCCTACATTCCAAAAA
Organism: Urocampus carinirostris; assembly: GCF_059441175.1. NCBI lineage: Eukaryota > Metazoa > Chordata > Actinopteri > Syngnathiformes > Syngnathidae > Urocampus > Urocampus carinirostris. The sequence goes on from NC_142355.1 coordinate 4,227,471, forward strand.
TATGCATGTCAGGTTAATTGACCGGACCAAATTGTCCCTAAGTGTGAATGAGCGAGCGAATTGTCTGTCCCTGTGTGCCCTGCAATTGGCTGGCAACCAGTTCAGGGTGTCCCCTTCCCGAAGATAGCTGGGACTGGCTCCAGCACCCCCGCGACCCTACTGATGATAAGCGGTGCAGATAATGGATTAAACCGATCAGGAATATAGCCAACACGCAAAGTCTTTACGAGGTACACTAGATTCTGAACTGAAGAACGAGAAAGACCTTGTGGGAAGTAATTTGGTCGTTCTGAACTGAATGAAGAGAACTGCATGAAGAGAAGATATTCAATTATCCTAAAAGGTATAAACACGCGGCTGCACGTAGTCAAAGCATTTGTCATTTACAATGCTTAGTTTGAGATGAGAAAAATGAAACAAAATTCGATTTTAACATATCTGGTCTTGTGACTAAAAGTAGTGTGATAAAGAGATAAGACCCATAATTGCACAAATATGGTAACACATTTCCAATTTTGTCAGCATGTTAGGTGCATGTTCACATTTCTAGCTAATTCATACCTGTCAACCTGTAAGGTTTTGCAATACAAAGTACGTTCTTTATGCATTTTAAGACGTGTACGACGTACAAGAAAATCTGTACGGAAAAACGCAAATTTGTCAATGATGGGTACCATCCGGTATACACGAAATGAAATGAAAATAAAATGATCTGCATTTCTATAGCGCTATTCAAGTCAATGACTTCCCAAAGCGCTTTACAGTGTGCTTCACATTTCCCAAAAGCGGCCTTGTATTGCAGCCATGTAAGACGCTAACCTGCTTATTGGGGGTATTAGGGGTTCAGTGTCTTACCCAAGGACACTTCGACATGTAACACGAACAAGCCGGGATTCGAACTGGGATCCCTTGATCCCAAGACGAGCGCTCTACCTCCTGAGCTACTGCCGCCCGACTGTCACGAAACGGCAAATAAATCAAGTATCCCGGTATCGTTTTTTTTCCGTTGCAAACGAAGCGAGCAGTTTGATGCTACTGTGCGCATGCGTCTGCCGCCTGGGATTTCATGTGGTAGTTATGTAGTGAAAGGAAGTCCAACTCTTTTTCGAGAACCGGCTTTTTCGGCTCAACTCATCAAAGAGAGCCGGCTCTCAAATGGCTCACTTGCTTTGATGCATTATATTACGAATGATGATGTTGTATAAAGAAGTTAAGAAAAAAAAGGAAGTATAAAAGGAGAAAATGAAAAAAAGACAGGTTTGTGGTGATCCCTTTTAATCAGTATATTACCAACAATAATTTAATGCAGAAAATGAATTCATAATTTGAATAAGAAAATGTATTATTCTACTTAATTATATTTGCACCTTATCTTTTTTGTTCCTTTATCTTCTTTGTTTTCTTTTATCCTCACTGTTAAATGTGAGACTGGAGTGCCACGCCCAATTTTGTTGTCACAATATGTTCAACCCATTTTGTAACAATGACAATAAAGGTATATTCTATTCTATTCTATTCTCTTCTATTCTATGTATTTTTTCCTTTACAGTGAACGTCCAAGCGACTTAATTTTTGAACTTTTTCCTTAATAAACCTCATTCATGTCGAGCAACTCAGTATCTCACAACAAAATATTAATTACCAATATATATGATGTAACAAAACACATGTACAATATAACATAAAACAAAACATTCCGCATTTAGAACGGCATGACCTGAAGCTCACTCAGTGAAAATTTTCATTGCGCTCGATAAATGTAACTTGTATTTAATCTTATAAAATCCTTTATAGTAAAATGTATAAAATCCTTCAGTATTATGCATCATCATGAGGACTCTGATGCTTGGAATAAATGCTCCATTTGAGTAACGTGGGGGAAAACTACATAAATAAACACGTTTGAAAAAAAATATGGTGTAAGATTATTTTGTATTTTGTAAGGGAAAATACAACATTTTGTAAAGGGCATGGAGACGTGAAGCTTGACAGGTATGCTAATTTAGGGTTTTAGGGTGTACCTTATAGTTCAGATAATGCATTAGTCTAATTCAATTCAACTGCTAAAAACATTTGCAGAGCTCAACATCTTTCTAAATCGTGTCAACACTTCACTTTTACTGTTCAGAGTGCGAGCATGGCAAGCAGGTGAAAAAACGAAATGGGTTGGTAGCAAAACAAGGTCATGAAAGAGACGATTACGATGATGCTAGAAATGCTGAAAGGAAGATGAGGAACAAGACTCACAGGGAACAGTACGCAGGTACAGGTTGTCTCGGATGATCTGCTGGTGGTCGTGGTCCACGGAGCCTTTGGAGAAACGAAGGTTGAGGTAGTGCCGCAGGTCCTTGTCAACGACCCCCCCTGTGGACAAAAGAAGTCAAGGTTTACACACATATGCCAAAAGCAGGGTTGGGTAGGGTTACTTTCACTTGATTACCGTAAATTCCGGACTATAGAGCTCACCTGATTATAAGCCGCACCCACCACATTTTAAGAGGAAAACCGATTTTGTACATACACAAGCCGCACCTGTATATAAGGCGCAAGCGCCCACATTAAAAAAATGTAACACAAACACAAAATTAACCCAAACCCGACTTCAAGTCCCGCGATTGAAAATAAATGTCCTTCATTAAAGTTCACAGTCCAAAAATCACAGCCAGCAAAATAAATGGAAAATGATACCGGTACTTAAGGTTTGATGCAGACCTGCAGAGTCCGGGTCCCGTTGAAAGTAATCCAAGGAAAAAAGTGTATATTTCCAAAGGTAAGGGTGGGAAAAATATATCAGGTGAACACATTTACTCCCCCCAACTTTTTACCCCCTCATCTGTCCCTCACCTTTAGCGGTCCCCACTTAAACTCGTCACCCTGCGTTTGTTCCGCCCCTCATTTTTCGTTCACCCGTATCAGAATAAGTGTCTAAAATAAATACATTACAAAAATATACAGTTGCAAATACATATTATACATGGGTTACACATATTTACAAAGAAAGACGGTTTTCAAAGCTTTAATAATAATAATATAGCTTTGACAGGGCAGTTAATGGTAGCAACACTCGAGCGCCGCTGGCGGCCGTTAGAAAAATTAAATAAATTGGCCGCATCACTGAATAAGCCGCAGGGTTGAAAGTTAGGGAAAAAAGTAGCGGCTTATAGTCCGGAATTCACGGTACTTTCAATTACTTTTGGATTACTCCAATACCAAATATGCTAATAAAAGACAAAATTACTATATGTTGGCTATTGTATAATCTAAATGGGAAAGAATAGTATGCTAATGCTATTGCCGACTGCTAACCTAGAATGTTTAATTACCTTTATCCATTAAAAAGGTAATTAATTAGTTGTAAAAGTCATTCCAACTTAAAATCAATTGTTTGTAAATCTACTTCATGGTAATGGGGAATTGATTAATGGACTATTCAATAAAATAACACTTTGAAAAATCAATATTATTAGAATGATCTAACAGTGTTGGATAAACAGTTAAACACACGATCGACGTTTATAATGCGGATATTACATTAGAGAGTGGAGAAGCATCTACATAGCCACCCTAACTGTTAATAAGTTGGTTAAATGTAGTGGATAAAAGGACATTATTAAGCTCAGCCTAGGTGTACAATGAAGCAGTGTTCATTTTACCTGTGAAAAGTGATGGCTCCGGGGACTCGCTGCTCAAAAATCTATGGGTCCCAACAGAGATCTATGGCTCCCCAAAATTTAGTGTTATCGAGGTTGAAATTGTAAATCGGTGACAAATATATAATAAAAATCTATATATTCATTCAGTTTTAATCATCAAATTATTAATTCATTTTCTGAACCAAATTCATCTCATCTCATCTCATTAGCTACACCGCTTATCCTCAGTAGGGTCGCGGGGGTGCTGGAGCCCATCCCAGCAATCATCGGGCATTGGGCAGGGGACACCCTGAACTGGTTGCCAGCCAATCGCAGGGCACACGGGGACAGACAACTCACTCGCTCATTCACACCTAGGGACAATTTGGACCGGCCAATTCACCTGAAATGCATGTTTTTGGAATGTGGGAGGAAACCGGCGTGCCCGGAAGAAACCCACGCAAGCACGGGGAGAACATACAAATTATTGTTGGTAATATACCGATTAAAGGGATAACCACAAACCTGTCTTTTTTTCATTTTCTCCTTTTATACTTCCTTTTTCTCTTAACTTCTTTATACAACATCATCATTCGTAATATAATGCATCAAAGCCAGTGATCCGTTTGAGAGCCGGCTCTCTTGAATGAGTTAAGCCAAAAAAGCCGGTTCTCCAAAAAGAGACGGACTTTCACTACACAACTCGAACTCGAGATCGGCATGCAGACGAAAACTCGAACCGCGAGACCAAGACAACAATGGCGGATCTGCCTGATGAAGTTTGGAGTGCGATAAATCTTTGTTTAAAAAAAAATGTAATCGGGTAATTCTGACAATTTCGTGTCAAAAAAGTTGCGTCCCAGGGACGCACGTTGATCTGACACTATGCGTCTAGGACGCAGGGACGCGGGCAAACGAGAACACTGATGAAGTTTTATCGGGTTTACATGTTTCGGTAAGAGCATAGTTTAATCAAGGAAAAAGCTTCTGACAACATAAGACTTAACAAAGGTTCGAAAACACACACATACACACACAATTATACAAGCACACAAAAACATCACGGCGATTGTGTAAACGTGGGATACTTTGTGGAAGAGCAAAGTCAGCAGTTACTAGTGACAAAGACCCCGTAGAGGACAGAAAAGCCAGCAAAAGACGACCCCTTGGATTTAATAAAATTCCATTTTTGCGAATATGTAAACCGAATTTAAAACTATGAGGCGTGACTGAAACCATAGAACTGTTTTGTTAGTTCTGTTACCATGGTCACGTGATGTTGCTACCAAAGTACATTGATGAATTGGGGCGGCAGAAGCTCAGGAGGTAGAGCTCCCAGTTCAAATCCCGGCTCGTCCGTGTTGCATGTCGAAGTGTCCTTGGGTAAGACACTGAACCCCTAATACCCCCAATAAGCAGGTTAGCGTCTTACATGGCTGCAAGGCCGCTATTGGGAAATGTGGAGCACATTGTAAAGCGCTTTGGGAAGTCATTGACTTGAAAAGCGCTATATGAATGCAGATCATTTCATTAATTATTGAAAAAGACAATTAATAAAT